>NW_026729341.1:0-94000 GCF_030272615.1 Cryptomeria japonica
TGTAATGTCAAAACGTGAATTTTAGGCACATCATGCTCTTAGAACCTCGTTTCAAAGCGTGTGGCTCGAAAGCTCTAGTTTCGAAACAACAAAATCAATGTTTAAAGGCATAACAAGGTTTCAAGGCACAAGTCCCGATTCTCAAGCTGATAGCGTCAAAACACGATTTTGACAAACATGGTGTTCTAAGAACCTCATTTCGGAGGTTGTGCCTCAAGAGCCTCATTTTTGGAGCATAAAAATTTAGTGTTTGGAGGCACAACAAGGTTTCAACACACAAGTCCCAAATCCAAAGTCGGTAGTATCAAAACATAATTTTTATGTACATCATGCTCTTAGAACCTAATTTCGGAGCTTATGCCTTGAAAGCCCTAATTTTGGAACATCAAAATATATGTTTTGAGGCACAACAAGGTTTCAAGAAGCAAGTCCCTATTCCAAAGCCTGTAGCGTCTAAATTCCGTTTTGACGCGGATTCAAGATGCAAGCCCCGATTCTAGAGCTAGTAGCATCAAAATTCAATTTTGAATCACATTGTGCTCTTAGAACCCTGTTTTAGAAATTGTGCCTCAAAAGCCCCAATTTTGCAGCATCAAAATCGATGTTTGGAGGCAAAAAAAGGTTTCAAGATGCAAGTCCTGATTCTTGAGCCGGTAGAGTCAAAATTTTATTTTGACACACATCATGCTCTTAGAACCTTGCTTTGGAGGTTATGCCTCAAAATCTTCGATTTCGAAGCATCGAAATTCGTGTTTGTAAGCACAACAAGGTTTCAAGATAAAAGTCTCGATTCTCAAGCTGATAGCGTCAAAACATGATTTTGACAAACATGGTGTTCTTAGAACCTCATTTTGGAGGTTGTGCCTCAAAAGCCTCATTTCTGGAACATAAAAATTAGTGTTTGGAGGCACAACAAGGTTTCAAGACACAAGTCCCAATTCCAGAGTCGGTAACGTTAAAACACAATTTTGATGTACATCGAGCTCTTAAAACTTCATTTCAAAGGTTCTGCCTTTAAAGACGTAGTTTTGGAGCATCAAAATCAATGTTTGGAGGCACAAGCGTCAAAATTCAATTTTGACGCACCTCATTCTCTTAGATGCTCATTTCGGAGCTTGTGCCTTGAAAGACCCAATTTGGAGAATCAAAATCAATGTTTGGAGGCACAACAAGGTTTCAAGATGCAATTCCGGAATCTAGAGTCAATAGCGTCAAAATCTAATTTTGGTGCACATCGTGCTCTTAGAACCTCATTTCGAAGCTTGTACCTCAAAAGCCCCGGTTGCGGAGCATCAAAATTAGTGTTTTGAGGCACAACAACGTTTCAAGATGCAAGCCCCAATTATAGAGCCAGTAGCATCAAAATTCAATTTTGATGCACATTGTGCTTTTAGAACCCTGTTTTAGAAATTGTGCCTAAAAAGCCCGAATTTTGGAGCATCAAAATAAATGTTTGGAAGCACAACAAGGTTTCAAGACACAAGTCCCAATTCCAAAGTTAGTAGTGTCAAAACACAATTTTGATTTAGATCATGCTCTTAGAACCTCATTTCGAAGCTTGTGCCTTGAAAGCCCTAATTTTGGAACATCAAAATTAATGTTTTGAGGCACAACAAGGTTTCAAGAATCAAGTCTCTATTCCGGAGCCCGTAGCATCAAAATTCCATTTTGACGCACATGTTTGTATTAGAAAGTCATATCGGAGCTTGTGCCTCGAAAGACCCAATTTTGGAAACAAAACAAGGTTTCAAGATGCTAGTCCTGATTCTAGAGTCATTAGTGTCAAAAACTGATTTTGGTGCATAGCATACTCTTAGAACCTCATTTCAAAGATTGTGCCTCAAAACCCTCGGTTTTGGAGCATCAAAATCAGTGTTTTGCGGCACAACAAGGTTTAGAACCTTCTTTTGGAGCTTGAGCCTTAAAATCTTTGGTTTCGAAGCATCAAAATTGGTGTTTTAAGGCAAAACAAGCTTTCAAGATGCAAGTCCCTATTCTAGAGCCTATAGTGTCAATACGTGATTTTGATGCACATCGTGCTCTTAGAACCTCATTTCAGAGTGTGTAGCTCGAAAGCTCCAATTTCAAAACATCAAAATCAATGTTTAAAGGCACAATAAGGTTAAGAGACAAAAGTCCAGATTCTCAAGTTGATTGTGTCAAAATGAGATTTTGACAAACATGGTGTTCTTAGAACCTCATTTTGGAGGTTATGCCCCAAAAGCCTCATTTTTGGAGCATAAAAATTTGTGTTTGGAGGCACAACAAGGTTTCAAGACACAAGTCCCAATTCCAGTATCGGTGGCATCAAAATGCAATTTTGATGTACATCGTGCTCTTAGAACCTCGTTTCGGAGCCTGTGCCTAGAAAGCCCTGATTTTGGAACATCAAAATCAATGTTTTGAGGCAGAACAAGGTTTCAAGAAGCAAGTTCCTATTCCGGAGCCTGTAGCTTCGAAATTCCATTTTGACGCACATTATTCTCTTAGAAGCTTATTTCGGAGCTTGCACCATGAAAGACCCAGTTTTGGAGCATCAAAATCAAAGTCTGGAGGCACAACAAGGTTTCAAGATGCAAGTCAATTGCGTCAAAATCAGATTTTGATGCACATAGTGCTCTTAGAACCTCATTTCGAAGCTTGTGCCTCGAAATCCCCGTTTTTGGAGAATCAAAATTAGTGTTTTGAGGCACAACAAGGTTTCAAGATGCAAGCCTTGATTCTAGAGCTAGTAGCATCAAAATTCATTTTTGATGCACATTGTGCTCTTAGAACCCTGTTTTAGAAATTGTGCCTCAAAAGCCCCAGTTTCAAGATGCAAGTCCTGATTCTTGAGCCGTTAGAGTTAAAATTTGATTTTGATGCACATCGTACTCTTAGAACCTTGTTTATGACTTCATGCCTCAAAATCTTCGGTTTCAAAGCATCGAAATTCGTGTTTGGAGGCACAACAAGCTTTCAAAATGCAAGTCCCCATTTTGGAGCCTGTAGTGTGAAAACATGATTTTGATACACATCATGCTCTTAGAACCTAGTTTCAGAGCATGTGGCTCAAAAGCTCCAGTTTCAAAACATCAAAATAAATATTGGTCTTCTTACAACCTCATTTCGGAGGTTGTGCCTCAAAAGCCTCGTTTTTGGAGCATAAAAATTAATGTCTGGAGAAACAACAAGGTTTCAAGACACAAGTCCCAATTCTAGAGTCGGTAGCATCAAAATGCAATTTTAATATACATCATGCTCTTAGAACCTCTTTTCGGAGCTTGTGCCTTGAAAGGCTTGATTTTGGAATATCAAAATAAGTGTTTTGAGGCACAAGAAGGTTTCAAGAAGCAAGTCCTATTCGAGAGCCTGTAGCGTCAAAAGTCCATTTTGACGCACATCATTCTCTTAGAAGCTCATTTCAGAGCTTGTGCCTCGAAAGACCCATTTTTGAAGCATCAAAATTGATGTTTGGAGGCACAACAAGGTTTCAAGATGCAAGTCCTAATTCTGAAGTTGGTAGCATCAAAAATTGATTTTCACGCACATCATGCTCGTAGAACCTTGTTTTGGAGCTTATGCCTCAAAATATTCGGTTTCGAAGCATCAAAATTTGTGTTTGGAGGCACAACAAGCTTTCAAGACGCAAGTCCCTATTCCGGAGACTGTAGTGTCAAAACGTGATTTTGATGCAAATCGTTCTCTTAGAACCTCGTTTTGGAGTATGTGGCTCGAAAGGTTCAGTTTCAAAACATCAAAATCAATGTTTAAAGACACAAAAAGGTTTCAAGACACAAGTCCCGATTCTCTAGTTGATAGCGTTAAAACACAATTTTGACAAACATGGTGTTCTTAGAACAACATTTCGGAGGTTATGCCTCAAACGCCTCATTTTTTGACCATAAAAATTAGTGTTTGGAGGCACAACAAGGTTTCAAGACAGAAGTCCCAATTCCAGAGTTGGTAGCGTCAAAACACAATTTTGATATATATCGTGCTCTTAGAACCTCATTTCGGAGCTTGTGCCTTGAAAGCCCTGATTTTCGAACATCAAAAGCAATGTTTTGAGGCACAACAAGGTTTCAGGAAGCAAGTCCCTATTCCAAAGCCTGTAGCGTCAAAATTCCATTTTCACACACATCATTCTCTTAGAAACTCATTTCGGAGCTTGTAACTCAAAAGACCCTATTCTAGAGCAACTCATTTCTCTTAGAAAATCAGTATTTTGAGGCACAACAAGGTTTCAAGCTGCAAGACCCTATTCTAGAGCCAGTAGTATGAAAATTCAAGTTTGATGGACATTGTGCCCTTAGAACCCTGTTTTAGAAATTGTGCCTCAAAAGCCCCAATTTTGGAGCATCAAAATTGATTTTTGGAGTCAAAACAAAGTTTCAACATGCAAGTGTCGATTATAGAGTTAATAGCGTCAAAATCTGATTTTGGCGCACATAGTGCTCTTCAAACCTCATTCGAAGGTTTTGCCTCAAAAGCCCCATTTTCAGAGCATCAAAACCAATGTTTTGAGGCACAACAAGGTTTCAAGATGCAAGCCCCGATTCTAGAACCTTGTTTGCAGGCACAACAGGCTCTTAGAAACTCATTTCGAAGCATGTGGCTTGAAAGCACCAGTTTCAAAACACGCACAACAAGGTTTCAAGATGCAAGTCATGATTCTAGACCCGGTAGCTTGAAAATTTGATTTTGACGCACATCGTTCTCTTAGAACCTCATTTCGGAGGTTGTGACTCAAAAGCCCCATTTTTGTAACATAAAAATTAGTTTGGAGCTTATGCTTCAAAATCATCGGTTTCAAAGCAAAAAAATTGGTGTTTGCAGGCACAACAAGTTTTCCAGACTCAAGTCCCTATTCCGGAGCCTGTAGTGTCAAAATACAAGTCCCAATTCTCAAGTTGATAGCATCAAAACACGATTTTGACAAACGTGGTGTTCTTAGAACCTCATTTCGAAGATTGTGACTCTAAAGCCTCATTTTTGGAACATAAAAATTAGTGTTTGGAGTCACAAAAAGGTTTCAAGACACAAGTCCCAATTCCAGAGTGGGTAGAGTCAAAATACAATTTTGATGTACATCATGCTCTTAGAACCTCATTTCGGAGATTGTGCCTTGAAAGCCCTAATTTTGGCATATCAAAATCAATGTTTAGAGGCACAACAAGGTTTCAAGAAACAAGTCCCTATTCCGGAGCCAGTAGCATCAAAATTCTATTTTGACGCACATCATTCTTTGAGAAGCTCATTTCAGAGCTTGTGCCTCGAAAGACTTAGTTTTGGAGCATCAAAATCAATGTTTGGAGGCACAACAAGGTTTCAAGATGCAAGTCCTGATTCTAGAGTCAATAGCATCAAAATCTTATTTTGGTGCACATCGTGCTCTTAGAACCTCAAAAGCCCTGGTTTCGGATCATCAAAATCATTGTCTTGAGGCACAACAAGGTTTCAAGATGCAAGCCCCTATTCAAGAGCCAGTAGCGTCAAAATTCAACTTTGATGCACATTGTACCCTTAAAACCCTGTTTTAGAACCTTGTTCTGGAGCTTATGCCTCAAAATCATTGGTTTCGAAGCATCAAAATAGGTGTTTGGAGGCACAACAAGCTTTCGAGACGCAAGTCCCTATTTCGGAGCCTGTCATGTCAAAATGTGATTTTGATGCACATCGTGCTCTTAGAAACTCATTTCGGAGCATGTGGCTCGAAAGCACCAGTTTCTAAACACCCAAATCAATGCTTAAAGGCACAACAAGGTTTCAAGACACAAGTCCCAAATCTCAAGGTGATAGCATCAAAACACGACTTTGACAAACATGGTGTTCTCATAACCTCATTTCGGAGGTCGTGGCTCAAAGAGCCTCATTTTTGGAACATAAAAACTAGAATTTGGAGTCAGAACAAGGTTTCAAGACACAAGTCCCAATTCCAAAGTGGGTAGAGTCAAAATGCAGTTTTGATGTACATCTTGCTCTTAGAACCTAATTTCGGAGATTGTGTCTTGAAAGCCCTGATTTTGGGACATCAAAATCAATGTTTTGAGGCACAACAAGGTTTCAAGAAACAAGTCCCTATTCCAGAGCCAGTAGAGTCAAAATTCCATCATTTTTTGAGAAGCTCATTTCAGAGCTTGTACCTCGAAAGACTCAGTTTTGGAGCATCAAAATCAATGTTTGGAGGCACAACAAGATTTCAAGATGCAAGTCCTGATTCTAGAGTCAATAGCATCAAAATCTGATTTTGGTGCACATCGTGCTCTTAGAACCTCATTTCAAAGCTTGTGCCTCAAAAGCCCTGGCTTCGGATCATCAAATTTAGTGTTTTGAGGCACAACAAGGTTTCAGTAGCATCAAAATTCAAGTTTGATGCACATTGTGCCGTTAGAACCCTGTTTTAGAAATGGTGCCTCCAAAGCCCTAGTTTTGGAGCATGAAAATCGATTTTTGGAGTCACAACAAAGTTTCAAGATGCAAGTCCTGATTATAGAGTTAATAGCGTCAAAATCTGATTTTGGCGCACATCGTGCTCTTAAAACCTCATTCAAAGCTTGTGCCTCAAAAGCCCCAGATTCAGAGCATCAAAATCAATGCTTTGAGGCACAACAAGGTTTCAAGATGCAAGCCCCAATTCTAGAGCCAGTAGCATCAAAATTTAATTTTGATACACATTGTGCTCTTAGAATCCTATTTAAGAAATTGTGCCTCAAAAGCCCCAATTTTGGAGCATCAAAATCGATGTTTGGAGGCACAACAAGGTTTCAAGATGCAAGTCCTGATTATAGAGTCAATAGCGTCAAAATCTGATTTTGGCGTACATCGTGTTCTTAAAACCTCATTCGATGCTGGTGCCTCAAAAGCCCTAGATTCAGAGCATCAAAATCAATGCTTTGAGGCACAACAAGTTTTCAAGATGCAAGCCCCGATTCTAGAGCCAGTAGCATCAAAATTTAATTTTGATGCACATTGTGCTCTTAGAACCCTGTTTCAAAAATTGAGCCTGAAAAGCCCCATATTCAGAGCATCAAAATCAATGTTTTGAGGCACAACAAGGTTTGAAGATGCAAGCCCTGATTCTAGAGCCAGTAGCATCAAAATTTAATTTTGATGCACATTGTGCTCTTAGAACCCTGTTTTAGAACTTGTACCTCAAAAGCCCCAATTTTGGAGCATCAATATCGATGTTTGGAGGCACAACAAGGTTTCAAGATGCAAGTCCTAATTCTTGAGCTGGTAGTGTCAAAATTTGATTTTGACGCACATCCTGCTCTTAGAACCTTGTTTTGGAGCGTATGCCTCAAAATCATCGATTTCCAAGCATCAAAATTGGCGTTTAGAGGCACAACAAGCTTTCGAGACGTAAGTCACTATTCCGGAGTCACAACAAGGTTTCAATTTACAAGTCCCAATTCCAGAGTGGGTAGAGTCAAAATGCAATTTTGATTAACATCATGCTCTTAGAATCTCATTTCGGAGATTGTGCCTTGAAAGACTCAGTTTTGGAGCATCAAAATCAATGTTTGGAGGCACAACACGGTTTCAAGATGCAAGTCCTGAATCTAGAGTCAATAGCATCAAAATCTGATTTTGGTGCACATCGTGCTCTTAGAACCTCATTTCGAAGCTTGCCTGAAAAGCCTTGGTTTCAGATCATCAAAATCAGTGTTTTGAGGCACAACAAGGTTTCAAGATGCAAGCCCCTATTCTAGAGCCAATAGCATCAAAATTCAAGTTTGATGCACATTCTGCCCTTAAAACCCTGTTTTAGAAATTGTGCATCAAAAGCCCCAGTTTTGGAGCATCAAAATTGATTTTTGGAGTCACAACAAAGTTTCAAAATGCAAGTCCCGATTATAGAGTTCAATAGTGTCAAAATCTGTTTTTGGCGCACATCGTGCTCTTAAAACCTCATTCGAAGCTTGTGCCTTAAAAGCCCCAGATTCAGAGCATCAAAATCAATGTTTTGAGGTACAACAACCCCTATTCTAGAACCAGTAGCATCAAAATTTAATTTTGATGCACATTGTGCACTTCGAACCCTGTTTTAGAAATTGTGCCTCAAAAACCCCAACTTTGGAGCATCAAAATCGATGTTTGGAGGCACAACAAGGTTTCAATATGCAAGTCCTCATTCTGGAGCCGGTAGGGTCAAAATTTGATTTTGACGCACATTGTGCTCTTAGAACCTTGTTTTGGAGCTTATGCCTCAAAATCATTGCTTTCGAAGCATCAAAATTGGCGTTTAGAGGCACAACAAGCTTTCGAGATGCAAGTCCCTATTCCAGAGCCTGTAGTGTCAAAATGTGATTTTGATACACATCGTGCTCTTAGAAACTCGTTTCGGAGCATGTGGCTCGAAAGCACCAGTTTCAAAACACCCAAATCAATTTTTAAAGGCACAACAAGGTTTCAAAACACAAGTCCCAATTCTGAAGCTGATAGCTTCACAACATGATTTTTGACAAACATGGTGTTCTTAGAACCTCATTTCCAAGGTTGTGACTCAAAAGCCTCATTTTTGGAGCATAAAAATTAGTGTTTGTAGTCACAACAAGGTTTCAAGACACAAGTCCCAATTGCAGAGTGGGTAGAGTGAAAATGAAATTTTGATGTACATCATGCTATTAGAACCTCATTTCGGAGATTGTGCCTTGGAAATTTGAATTTTGACGCTACTGAAACATTGTTGTGCCTCAAAACACTGATTTTGATGATCCGAAACTAGGGCTTTTGAGGCACAATCTTTGAAATGAGGTTCTAAGAGCACGATGTGTACCAAAATCAGATTTTGATGCTAGAATCAGGACTTGCATCTTGAAACCTTGTTGTGCCTCCAAACATTGATTTTGATTCTCCAAAACTGAGTCTTTCGAGGCACAAGCTCTAAAATGAGCTTCTCAAAGAATGATGTGCATCAAAATAGAATTTTGACACTACTGGTTCCAGAATAGGGACTTGTTTCTTGTAATCTTGTTGTGCCAAAATCAGGGCTTTTAAGGCACAATCTCCGAAATGAGGTTCTAAGAGCATAATGTACATCAAAATTGCTTGAAAATTGGGACTTGTGTCTTGAAACCTTGTTGTGCCTTTAAACATTGATTTGGGTGTTTTGAAACTGGTGCTTTCGAGCCACATGCTCCAAAACGAGTTTCTAAGAGCACGATGTGCATCAAAATCGCGTTTTGACACTACAGGCTCCGTAATAGGGACTTGCGTCTCGAAAGCTTGTTGTGCCTCCAAACAACAATTTTGATTCTTCGAAACTGATTTTTTTGAGGCATAAGCTCCAAAACAAGGTTCTAAGAGCACGATGGGGTTCAAAATCAAATTTTGACGCTACCGGCTCCAGAATCAGGACTTGCATCTTGAAACCTTGTTGTGCCTCCAAACATCGATTTTGATGCTCCAGATGCAAGCCCCGATTCTAGAGCCAGTAGCATCAAAATTTAATTTTAATGCACATTGTGCTCTTAGAACCCTTTTTCAGAAATTATACCTCAAAAGCCCCAATTTTGGAGCATCAAAATCGATATTTGGAGGCACAACAAAGTTTCAAGATGCAAGTCCTGATTCTGGAGCCGGTAGTGTCAAAATTTGACTTTGACGCACATCGTGCTCTTAGAACATTGTTTTGGAGCTTATGCATCAAAATTGGTGTTTGGAGGCACAACAAGCTTTCGAGAAGCAAGTCCCTATTCCTGAGCCTGTAGAGTCAAAATGTGATTTTGAAGCAGAATGTGCTCTTAGAAACTCATTTTGGAGCATGTGGCTCGAAAGCACCAGTTTCAAAACACCCAAATCAATGTTTAAAGGCACAAGAAGGTTTCAAGACACAAGTCCCAATTCTTAAGCTGATAGCATCAAAACACGATTTTGACAAACATGGTGTTCTTAGAACCTCATTTCGGAGGTTGACTCAAAAGACTCATTTTTGGAACATAAAAATTAGTCTTCGGAGTAAAACAACAAGGTTTCAAGACACAAGTACCTATTCCAGAGTGGGTAGAGTCAAAATGCAATTTTGATGTACATCATGCTCTTAGAACCTCATTTCAGAGATTGTGCCTTGAAAGCCCTGATTTTGGCACATCAAAATCAATGTTTTGAGGCACAACAAGGTTTCAAGAAACAAGTCCCTATTTCGAAGCCAGTAGCGTCAAAATTTCATTTTGACGCACATCTCAAAGCTTGTGCCTCGAAAATCTCAGTTTTGGAGCATCAAAATCAATGTTTGGAGGCACAACAAGGTATCAAGATGCAAGTCCTGATTCTGAAGTCAATAGCATCAAAATGTTATTTTGGTGCACATTGTGCTCTTAGAAGCTCATTCCGAAGCTTGTTTGGAGGCACAACAAGGTTTCAATATGCAAGCCCCTATTCTAGAGCCAGTAGCATCAAAATTCAATCTTGATGCACATTGTGCCCTTAGAACCCTATTTTAGAAATTGTGCCTTGAAAGTCCTTATTTTGGAACATCAAAATCAATGTTTTGAGGCACAACAAGGTTTAAAGAAGTAAGTCCCTATTCTGGAGCCTGTAGCGTCACAATTTCATTTTGACGCACATCATTCTCTTAGAAGCTCATTTCGGAGCTTGTGCCTCGAAAGCCCTAGTTTTGCAGCATCAAAATCAATGTTTGTAGGCAAAACAAGTTTTCAAGATGCAAGTCGCAATTCTAGAGTCAATTGCGTCAAAATATGATTTAGGCGCACATCATGCTCTTAAAACCTCATTTCGAAGCTTGTGCCTCAAAGGTTTCAAAGCTTCAAAATCAGTGTTTTGAGGCACAACAAGGTTTAAAGATGCTAACCTTGATTATAGAACCAGTAGCACCAAAATTCAATTTTGATGCACATTGTGCTCTTAGAACCCTATTTTAGAAATTGTGCCTCAAAAGCCCTAGATTCGGAGCATCAAAATCGATGTTTGGCAACACAACAAGGTTTCAAGATGCAAGTACTGATTCTAGAGCCGATAGCATCAAAATTTAATTTAAGAGCACATCATGCTCTTAGAATCTTATTTTGGAGCTATGCCTCACAATCTTTGGTTTGGAGGCAAATTTGATGTACATCGTTCTCTTAGAACCTCATTTCGGAGCTTGTGCCTTGAAAGCCCTGATTTGGAACATCAAAATCAATGTTTTGAGGCACAACAAGCTTTCAAGACGCAAGTCCCTATTTCAGAGCCTGTAGTGTCCAAACGTGATTTTGGTGCACATCGTGCTCTTAGAACCTTGTTTTGGAGTATGTGGCTCGAAAGGTCCAGTTTCAAAACATCAAAATCAATGTTTAAAGCCACAACAAGGTTTCAAGACACAAGTCCCGATTCTATAACTGATAGCATCAAAACACGATTTTGATAAACATGGTGTTCTTAGAACCTAATTTTGGAGGTCGTGCCTCAAAATCCTCAATTTTGGAGCATAAAAATTAATGTTTGGAGGCACAACAAGGTTTCGAGACACAAGTCCCAATTCTCGAGTCGGTAGCGTCAAAATTTAATTTTGATCTACTTCGTGCTCTTTAAATTCCAGAGTCAATACTAGCTGTATAAGTTTCAAAATATTAAAATCAATGTTTAAAGGCACAACAAGGTTTCAAGAAAAAAGTCCCAATTCACAACAACGTTTCAGTTTTTTACGCTATTGACTCTAAAATCGGGACTTTGTAAAAATTGTGTTTTGATACTATCAGCTTGAGAATCGAGACTTGTGTCTTCAAATATTGATTTTGATGTTTTGAAACTGGAGCTTTCGAACCACACGCTCCGAAATGAGGTTCTAAGAGCATGATGTGCGTCAAAATCACATTTTAACACTATAGGCTCTGGAATAGGGACTTGCATCTTGAAAGCTTGTTGTGCCTACAAACACGAATTTCAATGCTTTGAAATCGAAGATTTGGAGGCACAACAAGGTTTCAACACACAAGTCCCAATTCCAGAGTCGGCAGTGTCAAAACGCAATTTTGATGTACATCATGCTCTTAGAACCTCATTTCGAAGCTTGTGCCTTGAAAGCCCTGATTTTGGAACATCAAAATCAATGTTTTGAGGCACAACAAGGTTTCAAGAAGCAAGTCCCTATTCCGGAGCCTGTAACGTCAAAATTCGAGTTTCACGAACATCATTCTCTTAGAAGCTCATTTCGGAGCTTGTGCCTTGAAAGACCCAGTTTTGGAGCATCAAAATCGATGTTTGGAGGCACAACAAGGTTTCAAGATGCAAGTCCTGATTCTAGAATCAATAGTGTCAAAATCTGATTTTGGCGCACATCGTGCTCTGAGAAGCTCATTTCGAACCTTGTGCCTCGAAAGCCCCGGTTGCGGAGCATCAAAATTAGTGTTTTGAAGCACAACAAGGCTTCAAGTTGCCAGCCTCGATTTTAGAGCCAGTAGCATCAAAATTCAATTTTGACGCACATTGTGCTCTTAGAACCCTATTTTAGAAGTTGTCCCTCAAAAGCCCTAGTTTTGGAGCATCAAAATCGATGTTTGGAGGCACAACAAGGTTTCAAGATGCAAGTCCTGATTCTAGAGCCAGTAGCATCAAAATTTCATTTCGACGCACATCGTGCTCTTAGAACCTTGTTTTGGAGCTTATGCCTCAAAATCTTCAGTTTCCAAGCATCAAAATTGGTGTTTGAAGGCACAACAAACTTTCAAAACGCAAGTCCCTATTCCAGAGCCTGTAGTGTCAAAACGTGATTTTGATGCACATCGTGCTCTTAGAACCTCGTTTCGGAGCATGTGGAGCGAAAGCTCCAGTTTCAAAACATCAAAATCAATGTTTAACGACACAACAAGGCTTCAAGCCACAAGTCTTGATTCTCAAGCTGATAGCGTCAAAACACGATTTTGACAAACATGGTGTTCTTAGAACCTCATTTCAGAGGATGTGCCTCAAAAGCCTCGTTTTTGGAGCATATAAATTAGTGTTTGGAGGCACAACAAGGTTTCAAGACACAAGTCCCAATTCCAGAGTTGGTAGCGTCAAAACATGATTTTGATGTACATCGTGCTCTTACAACCTCACTTTGGAGCTTGCGCCTTGAAAGCCTTGATCTTGGAACATCAAAATCAATGTTTTGAGGCACAACAAGGTTTGAAGAAGCAAGTCCCTAGTCCAGAGCTTGTAGCATCAAAATTCGATTTTGACACACCTCATTCTCTTAGAAGCTCATTTCGAAGCTTGTGCCTCGAAAGACCCAGTTTTGGAGCATCAAAATCAATGTTTGGAGGCACAACAAGGTTTCAAGATGCAATTCCCAAGTCTAGAGTCAATAGCGTCAAAATCTAATTTTGGTGCACATCGTGCTCTTAGAACCTCATTTCAAATCTTGTGCCTCGAAAGCCCCGGTTGTGGAGCATCAAAATCAGTGTTTTGAGGCACAACAATGTTTCAAGATGCAAGCCCCGATTCTAGAGCCAGTAGCATCAAAATTCAATTTTAATGCACATTGTGCTCTTAGAACCCTATTTTAGAAATTGTGCTTGAAAAGCCCCAATTTTGGAGCATCAAAATTGATGTTTGGAGGCACAACAATTTTTCAAAATGCAAGTCCTAATTTTGATGCACATCACGCTCTTAGAACCTCGTTTCAGAGCATGTGGCTCGAAAGCTCTAGTTTCAAAACATCAAAATCAATGTTTAAAGCCACAAAAATGTTTCAAGACACAAGTCCCGATTCTCCAGCTGATAGCGTCAAAACACAATTTTGACAAACATAATGTTCTTAGAATCCCATTATGGATGTTATGCCTCAAAAGCCTCATTTTTTGAGCATAATAATTTGTGTTTGGAGGCACAACAAGGTTTCAAGACACAAGTCCCAATTCCAGAGTCGGTAGCATCAAAACGCAATTTTAGAAATTGTGCCTCAAAAGCCCCAGTTTTGGAGCATCAAAATTGATGTTTGGAGGCACAACAAGGTTTCAAGATGCAAGTTTTGATTCTGGAGCCGGTAGCATCAAATTTTGATTTAGAACCTTGTTTTGGAGCTTATGCCTCAAAATCTTCGGTTGCGAAGCATCGAAATTGGTGTTTGGAGGCACAACAAGCTTTCAAGATGCAAGTCCCTATTCCGGAGCTTGTCGTGTCATTTTTGATCAATGTTTAAAGGCACAACAAGGTGTCCCAATTCTCAAGCTAATAGCTTTAAAACACGATTTTGACAAACATGGTGTTCTTAGAACCTCATTTCAGAGGTTATGCCTCAAAAGCCTCATTTTTGGAACATAAAAATTAGTGTTTGGAGGCACAACAAGGTTTCAAGATAAAAGTCCCAATTCCAGAGTTAGTAGCGTTAGAATACAATTTTGATGTACATCATGCTCTTAGAACCTCATTTCGGAGCTTGTGCCTTGAAAGCCCTGATTTTGGAACATCAAAATCAATGTTTTGAGGCACAACAAGGTTTCAAGAATCAAGTCCCTATTCCGGAGCCTCTAGCGTCAAAATTCTATTTTGACACACATGTTTGTATTAGAAGGTCATCTCGGAGCTTGTGCCTTGAAAGACCCAGTTTTGGAGCATCAAAATCAATGTTTGGAAGCAAAATAAGGTTTCAAGATGCAAGTCCTGATTCTAGAGTCAATAGCATCAAAAACTTATTTTGGTGCATATCGTGCTCTTAGAACGTCATTTCAAAGATTGTGCCTCGAAAGCCCCGGTTTTGGAGCACAACAAGGTTTCAAGATGCAAGTCCCGATTCTAGAGTCAATAGTGTCAAAATCTGATTTTGGCAGACATCGTGCTCTTAGAACCTCATTTTGAAGCTTGTGCCTCACATTTTCGGAGCATCAAAATCAGTGTTTTGAGGCACAACAAGGTTTCAAGATGCAAGCCTCGATTCTAGAGCTAGTAGCATGAAAATTCAATTTTGATGCACATTGTGCTCTTAGAACCATATTTTAGAAATTGTGCCTCAAAAGCCCCAGTTTTGGAGCATCAAAATCGATATTTGGACGCACAACAAGGTTTCAAGATGCAAGTCCTAATTTTGGAGCCAGTAGTGTCAAAATTTGATTTTGACACACATCGTGTTCTTAGAACCTTGTTTTGGAGCTTATGCCTCAAAATATTTGGTTTCGAAACATCAAAATTGGTGTTTAGAGGCACAACAAGCTTTCAAGACGCAAGTCCCTATTCCGGAGCCTGTAGTGTCAAAACGTGATTTTGATGCAAATTGTGCTGTTAGAACCTCGTTTCGGCGCAAGTGGCTTGAAAGCTCCAGTTTCAAAACATCAAAATCAATGTTTAAAGGCACAATAAGGTTTCAAGAAACAAGTCCCAATACTCTAGCTGATAGCTTCAAAACACGATTTTGACAAACATGGTGTTCCTAGAAATACATTTCGGAGGTTGTGCCTCAAAAGCCTCATTTTTGGAGCATAAAAATTTGTGTATAGAGGCAAAACAAGGTTTCAAGACACAAGTCCCAATTCCAGAGTCAGTAACGACAAAACAAAATTTTGATGTGCATCGTGCTCTTATAACCTCATTTCGGAGCTTGTGCCTTGAAAGCCCTGATTTTCGAACATCAAAAGCAATGTTTTGAGGCACAACAAGGTTTCAGGAAGCAAGTCCCTATTCCAGAGCCTGTAGCATCAAAATTCCATTTTGACGCACATCATTCTCTTAGGAGCTCATTTCGGAGATTGTGCATTGAAAGACCCAATTTTGGAGCATCAAAATCAATATTTAGAGGCACAATAAAGTTTAAAAATGCAAGTCTCGATTCTACAATCAATAGCGTCAAAATATGATTTTTGCGCACATCGTGCTCTTAGAGCCTCATTTTGAAGCTTGAAACTCAAAAGCCCCAATTTCGGAGCATCAAAATCAGTGTTTTGAGGCACAACAAGGTTTCAAGGTGCAAGCCCCGATTCTAGAGCCAATACCTTCAAAATTCAAGTTTGATGCACATTGGGCTCTTAGAAGCCTATTTTAGAAATTGTGTCTCAAAATCCCCAATTTTGGAGCATCAAAATCGATGTTTGGAAGCACAACAAGGTTTCAAGATGCAAGTCCTAATTCTGGAGCCGGTAGCGTCAAAATTTGATTTTGACGCACATCATGCTCTTAGAACCTTGTTTTGGAGCTTATGCGTCAAAATTGGTGTTTGGAGGCACAACAAGCTTTCAAGATGCAAGTCCCTATTCCAGAGCGTAGTGTTTTGATGCACATCGTGCTCTTAGATCTTTGTTTCGGAGTGTGTGGCTCGAAAGCTCTAGTTTCAAAACATCAAAATCAAAGTTTAAAGGCAGAACAAGGTTTCAAGACACAAGTCCCGATTCTCAAGCTGATAGCACGAAAACACGATTTTGACAAATATGGTGTTCTAAGAACCTCATTCCGGAGGCTGTGCCTCAAAAGCCTCATTTTTGGAGCATAAAAATTAGTGTTTGGAGGCACAACAAGGTTTCAAGACATAAGTCCCAATTCCATAGCACAACGCAATTTTGATGTACATTGTGCTTTTAGAACCTCATTTCAGAGCTTGTGCCTTGAAAGACCTGATTTTGGAACATTAAAATCAATGTTTTGAGGGACAACAAGGTTTCAAGAAGCAAGTCCCTATTCCAGAGCCTATAGCGTCAAAAGTCGATTTTGATGCACATCATTCTCTTAGAAGCTCATTCCGGAGCTTGTGCCTCGAAAGACCCAGTTTTGGAGGCACAACAAGGTTTCAAGAAGCAAGTCCCTATTTTGGAGTCTGTTGCATCAAAATTCCATTTTGATGCACATCATTCTCTTAGAATCTCATTTCGAAGATTGTGCCTTGAAAGACACAGTTTTGGAGCATCAAAATCAATGTTTGGAGGCACAACAAGGTTTCAAGATGCAAGTACCGATTCTAGAGTCAATAGCATCAAAATCTGATTTTGACGCACATCATGCTCTTAGAACCTTGTTTCGAAGCTTGTGCCTCGAAAGCCCTGGTTGCAGAGCATCAAAATCAGTGTTTTGAGGCACAACAAGGTTTCAAGATGCAAGCCCCGATCCAAGAGCTAGTAGCATCAAAATTCAATTTTGATGCACATTGTGCATCAAAAGCCCCAGGTTGGAGGCACAACAAGCTTTCAAGATGCAACTCCCTATTCCAGAGCCTATAGTGTCAAAACGTGATTTTGATGCACATCGTGCTCTTAGAACCTCATTTCAGAGCATGTGGCTAGAAAGCTCCAGTTTTGAAACATAGAAATCAATGTTTAAAGGCACAACAAGGTTTCAAGATGCAAGTCCCGATTCTCAAGCTGATAGCGTCAAAACAAGATTTTAACAAACATGGTGTTCTTAGAACCTCATTTTGGAGGTTATGCCTTAAAAGCCTCATTTTTGGAGCGTAAAAATTAGTGTTTGGAGGCATAACAAGGTTTCAAGACACAAGTCCCAATTCCAGAGTCGGTAGCGTCAAAACTTAATTTTGATGTACATCGTGCTCTTAGAACCTAATTCCAAATCTTGTGCCTTGAAAGCCCTAATTTTGGAACAACAAAATTAATGTTTTGGGGCATAATAAGGTTTCAAGAAGTAAGTCCCTATTCCTGAGCCTGTAGCGTCAAAATTCAATTTTGACGCACATCATTATCTTAGAAGCTCATTTCGGAGGTTGTGCCTTGAAAGACCCAGTTTTGGAGCATAAAAATCAATGTTTGGAGGCACAACAAGCTTTCCAGATGCAAGTCAAGATTCTAGAGTCAATAGTGTCAAAATCTGATTTTGGAGCACATCGTACTTTTAGAACCTCATTTCGAAGCTTGTGCCTTGAAAGCCCTAGTTTTCGAGCATCAAAATCAGTGATTTTGAGGCACAACAAGGTTTCAATATGCAAGCCTCGATTCCAGAGCTAGTAGCATCAAAATTTAATTTTCATTCACATTGTGCTCTTAGAACCTTGTTTTAGAAATTGTGCGTCAAAAGCCCCAACTTTGGAGCATCAAAAAATCGATGTTTCGAGGCACAAGAACGTTTCAAGATGCAAGTCCTGATTCTGGAGCCGGTAGCATCAAAATTTGATTTTGGTGCACATCGTGCTCTTAGAAACTTGTTTTGGAGCTTATGCCTCAAAATCTTTGGTTTCGAAGCATCAAAATTGGTGTTTGGAGGCACAACAAGCTTTCAAGATGCAAGTCCCTATTTCGAAGCCTGTAGTGTCAACACATAATTTTGATGCACATCTTGCTCTTAGAACGTCATTTCGGAGTGTATGGATCAAAAGCTCCAGTTTTAAAACATCAAAACCAATGTTTAAAGGCTCAACGAGGTTTCAAGACACAAGTCCCAATTCTCAAGCTTATAGCGTCAAAACAAGATTTTGACAAACATCGTGTTCTTAGAACCTCATTTCGGAGGTCATGCCTGAAAAGATTCATTTTTGGAGCATAAAAATTAGTGTTTGGAGGCACAAAAAGGTTTGAAGACACAAGTCCCAATTGAAGAGTCAGTAGCGTCAAAACCCAATTTTGATGTACCTCTTGCTCTAAGAACCTCATTTCGAAGTTTGTGCGTTGAAAGCCCTGATTTTGGCACAACAAGGTTTCACGACAAAACTACCGATTCTCAAGCTGATGGCATCAAAACACGATTTTCACAAACATGGTGTTCTTAGAAACTCATTTCAGAGGTTGTACCTCTAAAGCCTCGCTTTTGGAGCATAAAAATTAGTGTTTAAATCCTAATTTTAGAGTCAAAATTCCTTTTTGAGGCACATCATTCACTTAGAAGCTCATTTCGGAGCTTGTGCCTCGAAAGACCCAGTTTTCAAGCATCAAAATCAATGTTTGGAGGCACAACAAGGTTTCAAGATGTAAGTCATGATTCTAGAGTCAATAGCATCAAAATCTAATTTTGGTGCACATCGTACTTTTAGAACCTCATTTCGAAGCTTGTGTCTCGAAAGCCTCAGGTTCGGAGCATCAAAATTAGTGTTTTGTGGCACAACAAGGTTTCAAGATACAAGCCCCGATTTTAGATCCACTAGCATCAAAATTCAATTTTGATGCACATTGTGCTCTTAGAACCCTATTTTAGAAATTGTGCGTCAAAAACCCTTGTTTTGGAGCTTATCTCTCAAAATGTGATTTTGATGCACATCGTGCTCTTAGAACCTCATTTCGGAGAATGTTGCTGGAAAGCTCCAGTTTTAGAACATCAAAATCAATGTTTAAAGGCACAACAAGGTTTCAAGACACAAGTCCCGATTCTCAAGCTGATAGCTTCAAAACATGATTTTGAGAAACATGGTGTCCTTAGAACCTCATTTCGAAGGTTGTGCCTCAAAAGCGTCATTTTTGGAGCTTAAAAATTAGTGTTTGGAGGCACAACAAGGTTTCAAGACACAAGTCCCAATTCTAGAGTCGGTAGCATTAAGACACAATTTTGATGTAGATCGTGCTCTTAGAACCTTGTTTTGGAGCTTATGCCTCAAAATCTTCAATTTCGAAGCATCAAAATTCGTGTTTGGAGGCACAACAAGCTTTCAAGATGAAAGTCCATATTGTGGAGCATATAGTGTCAAAACATGATTTTGATGCACATCTACTCTTAGAACCTCGTTTCGGAGCGTATGGCTCGAAAGCTCCAGTTTCAAAACATCAAAATCAATGTTTAAAGATGCAACAATGTTTCACGACAAAAGTCTCGATTCTCAAGCTTGTGCCTCAAAAGACCTAGTTTTGGAGCATTAAAATCAATGTTTGGAGGCACAACAAGGTTTCAAGATGCAAGTGCCGATTCTAGAGTGAATAGCGTCAAAATCGGATTTTGGCGCACATCGTGCTCTTAGTACCTCATTTTGAAGCTTGTGCCTCGAAAGCCCCAGTTTCGGAGCATCAAAATCAGTGTTTTGAGGAACAACAAGGTTTCAAGATGCAAACCCCGATTATAGAGCCAGTACCATCAAACTTCAATTTTGATGTGCATTGTGCTCTTAGAACCCTATTTTAGAAAATTATGCCTCAAAATCCCCAGTTTTGGAGCATCAAAATTGATGTTTCGAGGCACAACAATGTTTAAGGATGCAAACCTTGATTCTGGAGCCGCTAGTGTCAAAATTTGATTTTGACGCACATCATGCTCTTAGACCCTTGTTTTGGAGCTTATATGTCAAAATCTTTGGTTTTGAAGCATCAAAATTGGTGTTTGGAGGCACAAGAAGCTTTCAAGATGCAAGTCCCTATTCGAGAGCTTGTACAACCAAAACATGATCTTGATGAATAGCCTACTCTTAGAACCTCATTTCGGAGCATGTGGCTCGAAAGCTCTAGTTTCAGAACATCAAAATCAATCTTTAAAGGATAAACAAGCTTTCAACACACAAGTCTTGATTCTCAAGTTGATAGCACGAAAACACAATTTTGACAAACATGGTGTTCTTAGAACCTCATTTCGGAGGTTGTGCAAAAAAAACCTCATTTTTGGAGCATAAAAATTAGTGTTTGGAGGCACAACATGGTTTCCAAAAACAAGTCCCAATTCCAGAGTCGGTAATGTCAAAACATAACTTTGATGTACATCGTGCTCTTAGAACCTCATTTCGGAGCATGTGTCTTGAGAGCCCTCTTTTTGGAACATCAAAATCAACGTTTTGAGGCATAACAAGGTTTCAAGAAGCAAGTCTCTATTTTGGAGCCTGTAGCATCAAAATTCCATTTTGACGCAGATCATTGCCCTTAGAAGCTCATTTCAAAGCTTGTGCCTCAAAAGACCCAGTTTTGGAGCATCAAAATCAATGTTTGGAGGCACAACAAGGTTTGAAGATGCAATTCTTGATTCTAGAGTCAATAGCATCAAAATTTGATTTTGGCACACATCATGATCTTAGAACCTCATTTTGAAGCTTGTGCTAAGAAAGTCCTAGTTTTGTAGCATCAAAATTAGTGTTTTGAGGCACAACAAGTTTTCAAGATGCAAGCACAGATTCTAGAGCCACTAGCATCAAAATTCAATTTTGATGAACAATGTGCTCTTACAACCCTTATTTAGAAATTGTGCCTCAAAAGCCCTAGTTTTGGAGCATCAAAATCGATGTTTGGAGGCACAACAAGGTTTCAAGATGAAAGTCCTGATTCTGGAGCCGGTAGCATCAGAATTTGATTTTGACGCACATCGTGCATTTAGAACCTTGTTTCAGAGCGTGTGGCTCAAAAGCTCCAATTTCCAAACATCAAATTCAATGTTTAAAGGCACAACAAGGTTTCAAGACACAAGTCTTGATTCTCAAGCTGATAGCGTCAAAACATGATTTTGACAAACATGGTGTTCTTAGAACCTCATTTCGGAGGTTGTGCCTCAAAAACCTCATTTTTGGACCATAAAAATTAGTCTTTGGAGGCACAACAAGGTTTCCAGAAACAAGTCCCAATTCCAGAGTCGGTAGCATCAAAATGTAATTTTGATGTACATCGTCCTCTTAGAACCTCATTTCGGAGCTTGCGCCTTGAAAGCCTTGATTTTGGAACATCAAAATTAATGTTTTGAGGCACAACAAGGTTTCAAGAAGCAAGTCACTATAACGGAGCCTGCAGCATCAACATTCCTCCAATTTGACGAACATCATTCTCTTAGAAGCTCATTTCAGAGCTTGTGCCTCAAAAGACCCAGTTTTTTAGCATCAAAATCAATGTTTGGAGGCACAACATGGTTTCAAGATGCAAGTCCCGATTCTAGAGTCAATAGCATCAAATTCTTATTTTGGGGCACATTGTGCTCTTAGAACATCATTTTGAAGCTTGTGCCTCGAAAGCCCCAGGTGCGGAGCATTAAAATCAGTGTTTTGAGGCAAAACAAGGTTTCAAGATACAAGTCATGATTCCTGAGCCGGTAGCATCAAAATTTGGTTTTAATGCACATCATGGTCTTAGAACCTTGTTTTGGAACTTATGCCTCAAAATCTTCGGTTTCAAAGCATCAAAATTGGTGTTTGGAGGCACAACAAGCTTTCAAGATGCAAGTCCCTATTCTAGAGCCTGTAGTATCAAAACGTGATTTTGATGCACATCATGCTCTTAGAACCTCGTTTCAGAGTGTGTGGCTCGAAAGCTCCAATTTCAAAACATCAAAATCAATGTTTAAAGGCACAACAAGATTACAAGACACAAGTCCGGATTCTCAAGCTGATTGAGTCAAAATACGATGTTGACAAACATGGTGTTCTAAGAACTTCATTTCGGAGGTTGTGCCCCAAAAGCCTCATTTTTGGAGCATAAAAATTAGTGTTTGGAAGCACAACGAGCTTTCAAGACACAAGTGCCAATTCCAGAGTTGGTAGCGTCAAAATGCAATTTTGATGTACATCGTGCTCTTAGAACCTCATTTCGGAGCTTGTGCCTTCAAAGCCCTGATTTTGGAACATCAAAATCAATGTTTTTAGGCACAACAAGGTTTCAAGAAGAAAGTCCCTATTCCGGATTCTGTAGCGTCAAAATTCCATTTTGACACACATCATTCTCTTACAAGCTCATTTCAAAGCTTGTGCCACGAAAAACCCAGTTTTGGAGCATCAATATCAATGTCTGGAGGCACAACAAGGTTTCAAGATGCAAGTCCCAATTCTAGAGACAATAGTGTCAAAATTCAATTCTGATGCACATTGTGCTCTTAGAACCCTTTGTTAGAAATTGTGCCTCAAAAGTCCTAGTTTTTGAACATCAAAATGAATTTTTTGAGTCACAACAAGGTTTCAAGAAGCAAGTCCCTATTTTGGAGCCTGTAGCTTCAAAATTTCATTTTGACGCACACCACTCTCTTAGAAGCTCATTTCAGAGCTTGTGCCTCGAAAGACCAATTTTTGGAGAATCAAAATCAATGTTTGGAGGCACAACATGGTTTCAAGATGCATGTCCTGATTCTAGAGTCAATAGCATCAAAATCAGATTTTTACGCACATCGTGCTCTTAGAACCTCATTTTGAAGCTTGTGCCTCAAAAGCCCCGGTTTTAGAGCATCAAAATCAATGTTTTGAGGCACAAAAAGGTTTCAAGATGCAGGCCCTGATTTTAGAGCCAGTAGCATCAAAATTCAATTTTGATGCACATTGTGCTCTTAAAACCCTCTTTTAGAAGTTGTGCCTCAAAAGCCCCAGTTTTGGTGCATCAAAATCGATGTTTCGAGGCACAATAAGGTTTCAAGATGCAAGTCCTTATTTTGGAGCCAGTAGTGTCAAAATTTGATTTTGACGCACATCGTACTCTTAGAACCTTGTTTTGGAGCTTATGCCTCAAAATCTTCGGTTTCCAAGCAGCAAAATTGGTGTTTGGAGGCACAACAAGCTTTCAAGATGCAAGTCCCTATTCTGGAGCCTGTAGTGTCAAAACATGATTTTGATGCTCATCGTGCTCTTAGAACCTCATTTCGGAGCATGTGGCTTGAAAGCTCCAGTTTTGAAACATCAAAATCAATGTTTAAAGGCACAATAAGGTTTCAAGACACAAGTCCCATTTCTCAAGCTGATAGCGTAAAAACACGATTTTGACAAACATGGCTTTCTTAGAACCTCTTTTCGGAGGTTGTGCCTCAAAAGCCTCCTTTTTGGAGCATAAAAATTATTGTTTAGAGGCACAACAAGGTTTCTAGACACAAGTCCCAATTCCAGGCTCCGTAGCATGAAAACGCAATTTTCATATACATCGTGCTCTTAGAACCTCATTTTGGAGCTTGTGCCTTGAAAGCCCTGATTTGGGAACATCAAAATCAATGTTTTGAGGCACAACAAGGTTTCAAGAAGCAAGTCCCTATTCTCGAGACTATAGTGTCAAAATTTCATTTTGACGCACATCATTCTCTTAGAAGCTCATTTCGGAGCTTGTGCCTTGAAAAACCCAATTTTGGAGCATCAAAATCAATATTTGGAGGCACAACAAGGTTTCAAGATGCAAGTCCTGATTCTAGAGTCAATATCATCAAATTTGATTTTGGCACACATCGTGCTCTTGGAACCTGATTTTGAAACTTGTGCCTTGAAAGCCCCAGTTTCGGAGCATCAAAATCAGTGTTTTGAGGCACAACAAGGTTTCAAGATGCAAGCCCCGATTCTAGAGCCAGTAGCATCAAAATTCAATTTTGATCCACATTGTGCTCTTAGAACCCTGTTTTAGAAATTGTGCCTCAAAAGCCCCCGTTTTGGAGCATCAAAATTGATGTTTGGAGGCACAACAAGGTTTCAAGATGCAAGTCCTGAATCTTGAGCCGGTAGAGTCAAAATTTGATTTTGATGCACATCGTGCTCTTACAACCTTGTTCTGGAGCATATCCCTCAAAATCTTCGGTTTCGAAGCATTAAAATTGGTGTTTGGAGGCACAAAAAGCTTTCAAGATGCAACTCCCTATTCCAGAGCCTATAGTTTGAAAATGTGATTTTGATGCACATCATGCTCTTAGAACCTCATTTCAAAGCGTGTGGCTTGAAAGCTCTAGTTTCAAAACATCAAAATCAATGTTTAAAGGCATAACAAGGTTTCAAAACACAAGTCCCAGTTCTCAAGCTGATAGCATCAAAATACAATTTTGACACACATGGTGTTCTAAGAATTTCATTTCGGAGGGTGTGCCAGTACCATCAAAATTCAATTTTGATGCACATTGTGCTCTTAGAACCCTGTTTTAGAAATTGTGCCTCAAAAGTCCAAGTCCTGATTCTGGAGCCGGTAGCATCAAAATTTTATTTTGACGCACATCATGCTCTTAGAACCTTGTTTCGGAGCTTACACCTCAAAATCTTTGGTTTTGAAGCATCAAAATTGGTGTTTGGAGGCACAACAAGCTTTCAGGATGTAAGTCCCTATTCGAGAGCCTGTAGTGTCAAAACGTGATTTTGATGCACATCGTGCTCTTAGAACCTTGTTTTGGAGCTTGTGGCTCGAAAGCACCAGTTTCAAAACATCAAAATCAACGTTTAAAGGCACAACAAGGTTTCAAGACACCAGTCCCGATTCTCAAGCTGATAGCGTCAAAACTCAATTTTGACAAACATGGTGTTCTTAGAACCTCATTTCGGAGGTTGTGCTTCAAAAGCCTCGTTTTTGGAGCATAAAAATTAGTTTTGGGGCACAAAAGGTTTCAAGATGAAAGTCCCTATTCCAAAGCCTATAGCGTCAAAATTCCTCACATCATTCTCTTAGAAGTTCATTTCGGAGCTTGTGCCTCGAAAGACCCAGTTTTTTAGCATCAAAATCAATGTTTGGAGGCACAACAAGGTTTCAAGATGCAATTCTTGATTTTGGAGCTGGTAGCCTCAAAATTTGATTTTGACGCACATCATGCTCTTAGAACCTTGTTTTGGAGCATATGCCTCAAAATCCTCGGTTTCGAAGCATTAAAATTGGTGTTTAAAGGCACAACAAGCTTTCAAGACGCAATTCCATATTCCAAAGCCTGTAGTGTCAAAACCTAATTTTGATGCACATCATGCTCTTAGAACCTCGTTTCAGAGCGTGTGGCTCGAAAGCTCGAGTTTCGAAACATCAAAATAAATGTTTAAAGGCATAACAAGGTTTCAAGACACAATTCCCGATTCTCAAGCTGATAGCGTCAAAACACGATTTTGACAAACATGGTGTTCTAAGAACCTCATTTCAGAGGTTGTGCCTCAAAAGCCTCATTTTTGGAGGATAAAAATTAGTGTTTGGAGGCACAACAAGGTTTCAAGACACAAGTCCCAATTCCAGATTTGGTAGCATCAAAACGCAATTTTGAAGGACATTGTGCTCTTAGAACCTCATTTTGGAGCTTTTGCCTTGAAAGCCCTGATTTTGGAACATCAAAATTAATGTTTTGAGGCACAACAAGGTTTCAAGAATTAAGTCACTATTCCGGAGCTGTGGTGTCAAAATTCCATTTTGACGCACATCATTCTATTCGAAGCTCATTTCAGAGCTTGTGCCTCGAAAGACCCAGTTTTGGAGCTTGAAAATCAATGTTTGGAGGCACAACAAGGTTCTAAGATGCAATTCCTGATTCTAGAGTCAATAGCGTCAAAATTTGATTTTGGTGCACATCGTGCTCTTAGAACCTTGTTTTGGAGCTTATGCCTCAAAATCTTCGGTTTCTAAGCATCAAAAATGGTGTTTGGAGGCACAACAAGCTTTCAGGATGCAAGTCCCTATTACGGAGCCTATAGTGTCAAAACGTGATTTTGATGCATATCGTGCTCTTAGAACCTTGTTTCGGAGCGTGTGGCTTGAAATCTCGATTTTCAAAACATCATAATCAATGATTAAAAGCACAACAAGGTTTCTAGACACAAGTCCCAATTCCAGAGTTGGTAGCGTCAAAACGCAATTTTGATGTACATCGTGCTCTTAGAACCTCATTTCAGAGCTTGTGCCTTGAAAGCTCTGATTTGGGAACATGAAAATCAACGTTTTGAGGCACAACAATGTTTCAAGAAGCAAGTCCCTATTCCGAAAATTGTAGCGTCAAAATTCCATTTTGACGCACATCATTCTCTTAGAAGCTGATTTCGGAGCTTGTGCCTCAAAAGACCCAGTTTTGGAGCATGAAAATCAATATCTGGAGGCACAACAAGGTTTCAAGATGCAATTCCCGATTGTAGAGTCAATAACGTCAAAATGTGATTTTGGCGCACATCGTGCTCTTAGAACCTCATTTCAAAGCTTGTGCCTCGAAAGCCTTAGTTTTGGAGCATCAAAATCAATGTTTTGAGGCACAACAAGGTTTAAAGATGCAAGCACCTATTCTAGAGCCAGTAGCATCAAAATTCAATTTTGATGCACATTGTTCTCTTAGAACCTTGTTTTAGAAATTGTGCCTCAAAAGCCCCAGTTTTGGCGAATCAAAATCGATGTTTGGAGGGACAACAAGGTTTAAAGATGCAAGTCCTTATTCCTAAACTGGTAGCATCAAAATTTGATTTTCATGCACATCGTGCTCTTAAAACCTTGTTTTGGAACTTATGCCTCAAAATCTTTGGTTTCGAAGCATCAAAATTGGTGTGTGGAGGCACAACAAGCTTTCAAGACGTAATTCCCTATTCCGGAGCCTTTAGTGTCAAAACGTGATTTTGATGCACATCGTGCTCTTAGAATCTCATTTCGGAGCATGTGGTTCGAAAGCTCCAGTTTCAAAACATCAAAATCAATGTTTAAAGGCACAACAAGGTTTCAAGCCACAAGTCCCGATTCTCAAGCTGATAGCGTCAAAACATGATTTTGACAAACATAATGTTCTTAGAATCCCATTATGAAGCTTGTGCCTCAAAAGCCTTGTTTTTGGAGCATAAAAATTAGTGTTTTGAGGCACAGTAAGGTTTCAAGATACATTTCCCAATTCCATAGTTGGTATCGTCAAAACACAATTTTGATGTACATCGTGCTCTTAGAACCCCATTTCCGAGCTTTTGCCTTGAAAGCCCTGATTTTGGAACATCAAAATCAATGTTTTGAGGCACAACAAGGTTTCAAAAATCAAGTCCCTATTTTGGAGCGTATAGCGTCAAAATTCCTTTTTGACGCACATGTTTGTCCTAGAAGCTCATCTCGGAGCTTGTGCCTCGAAAGAGCCAGTTTTGGAGCATCAAAATCAATGCTTGGTAGTAAAATAAGGTTTCAAGATGCAAGTCCCGATTCTAGAGTCAATAGTGTCAAAAACTAATTTTGGTACATATCGTGCTCTTAGAACCCCATTTCAAAGCTTGTGCCTCAAAAGCCCCAGTTTTGGAGCATCAAAATCAGTGTTTTCCGGCACAACAAGGTTTCAAGATGCAAGCCCCGATTTTAGAGAAAATAGCATCAAAATTCAATTTTGATGCACATTGTGCTCTTACAACCCTCTTTTAGAAATTGTGCTTGAAAAGCCCCAATTTTGGAGCATCAAAATTGATATTTGGCGGCACAACAAGGTTTCAAGATGCATGTTTTGATTCTAGAGTCAATATCATCAAAATCTAATTTTGGCACACATCGTCCTCTTAGAACCTCAGTTCGAAGCTTGTGCCTCAAAAGCCCCGGTTACAGAGCATCAAAATCAGTGTTTTGAGGTACAACAAGGATTCAAGATGCAAGCCCCGATTCTAGAGCTAGTAGCATCAAAATTCAATTTTGAATCACATTGTGCTCTTAGAACCCTGTTTTAGAAATTGTGCCTCAAAAGCCCCAATTTTGCAGCATCAAAATCGATGTTTGGAGGAAAAAAAGGTTTCAAGATGCAAGTCCTGATTCTTGAGCCGGTAGAGTCAAAATTTTATTTTGACACACATCATGCTCTTAGAACCTTGCTTTGGAGGTTATGCCTCAAAATCTTCGATTTCGAAGCATCGAAATTCGTGTTTGTAAGCACAACAAGGTTTCAAGATAAAAGTCTCGATTCTCAAGCTGATAGCGTCAAAACATGATTTTGACAAACATGGTGTTCTTAGAACCTCATTTTGGAGGTTGTGCCTCAAAAGCCTCATTTCTGGAACATAAAAATTAGTGTTTGGAGGCACAACAAGGTTTCAAGACACAAGTCCCAATTCCAGAGTCGGTAACGTCAAAACACAATTTTGATGTACATCGAGCTCTTAAAACTTCATTTCAAAGGTTCTGCCTTTAAAGACGTAGTTTTGGAGCATCAAAATCAATGTTTGGAGGCACAAGCGTCAAAATTCAATTTTGACGCACCTCATTCTCTTAGAAGCTCATTTCGGAGCTTGTGCCTTGAAAGACCCAATTTGGAGAATCAAAATCAATGTTTGGAGGCACAACAAGGTTTCAAGATGCAATTCCGGAATCTAGAGTCAATAGCGTCAAAATCTAATTTTGGTGCACATCGTGCTCTTAGAACCTCATTTCGAAGCTTGTACCTCAAAAGCCCCGGTTGCGGAGCATCAAAATTAGTGTTTTGAGGCACAACAACGTTTCAAGATGCAAGCCCCAATTATAGAGCCAGTAGCATCAAAATTCAATTTTGATGCACATTGTGCTTTTAGAACCCTGTTTTAGAAATTGTGCCTAAAAAGCCCGAATTTTGGAGCATCAAAATAAATGTTTGGAAGCACAACAAGGTTTCAAAATGCAAGTCCTGATTCTTGAGCCGGTAGCATCAGAATTTGATTATGACACACATCGTGTTCTTAGAACCTTGTTTTGCAGCTTATGCCTCAAAATCTTCAGTTTCGAATCATCAAAATTGGTGTTTGGCGACACAATAAGCTTTCAAGATGCAAGTTCCTATTCTGGAGCTTGTAGTGTCAAAACGTGAATTTGATGCACATCGTGCTCTTAGAACCTTATTTCGGAGCGTGTGGCTCGAAAGCTCCAGTTTCAAAACATCAAGATCAATGTTTAAAGCCACAACAAGGTTTCAGGACACAAGTCCCGATTCTCCAGTTGATAGTGTCAAAACACGATTTTGACAAACATAATGTTCTTAGAATCCCATTACGGAGGTTGTGCCTCAAAAGCCTCATTTTTGGAGAATAAAAATTACTATTTGGAGGCACAACAAGGTTTCAAGACACAAGTCCCAATTCCAAAGTTAGTAGTGTCAAAACACAATTTTGATTTAGATCATGCTCTTAGAACCTCATTTCGAAGCTTGTGCCTTGAAAGCCCTAATTTTGGAACATCAAAATTAATGTTTTGAGGCACAACAAGGTTTCAAGAATCAAGTCTCTATTCCGGAGCCTGTAGCATCAAAATTCCATTTTGACGCACATGTTTGTATTAGAAAGTCATATCGGAGCTTGTGCCTCGAAAGACCCAATTTTGGAAACAAAACAAGGTTTCAAGATGCTAGTCCTGATTCTAGAGTCATTAGTGTCAAGAACTGATTTTGGTGCATAGCATACTCTTAGAACCTCATTTCGGAGATTGTGCCTTGAAAGCCCTAATTTTGGCATATCAAAATCAATGTTTAGAGGCACAACAAGGTTTCAAGAAACAAGTCCCTATTCCGGAGCCAGTAGCATCAAAATTCCATTTTGACGCACATCATTCTTTGAGAAGCTCATTTCAGAGCTTGTGCCTCGAAAGACTCAGTTTTGGAGCATCAAAATCAATGTTTGGAGGCACAACAAGGTTTCAAGATGCAAGTCCTGATTCTAGAGTCAATAGCATCAAAATCTTATTTTGGTGCACATCGTGCTCTTAGAACCTCAAAAGCCCTGGTTTCGGATCATCAAAATCATTGTCTTGAGGCACAACAAGGTTTCAAGATGCAAGCCCCTATTCAAGAGCCAGTAGCATCAAAATTCAACTTTGATGCACATTGTACCCTTAAAACCCTGTTTTAGAACCTTGTTTTGGAGTTTATGCCTCAAAATCATTGGTTTCGAAGCATCAAAATAGGTGTTTGGAGGCACAACAAGCTTTCGAGACGCAAGTCCCTATTTCGGAGCCTGTCATGTCAAAATGTGATTTTGATGCACATCGTGCTCTTAGAAACTCATTTCGGAGCATGTGGCTCGAAAGCACCAGTTTCTAAACACCCAAATCAATGCTTAAAGGCACAACAAGGTTTCAAGACACAAGTCCCAAATCTCAAGGTGATAGCATCAAAACACGACTTTGACAAACATGGTGTTCTCATAACCTCATTTCGGAGGTCGTGGCTCAAAGAGCCTCATTTTTGGAACATAAAAACTAGAATTTGGAGTCAGAACAAGGTTTCAAGACACAAGTCCCAATTCCAGAGTGGGTAGAGTCAAAATGCAGTTTTGATGTACATCATGCTCTTAGAACCTAATTTCGAAGATTGTGTCTTGAAAGCCCTGATTTTGGGACATCAAAATCAATGTTTTGAGGCACAACAAGGTTTCAAGAAACAAGTCCCTATTCCAGAGCCAGTAGAGTCAAAATTCCATCATTTTTTGAGAAGCTCATTTCAAAGCTTGTACCTCGAAAGACTCAGTTTTGGAGCATCAAAATCAATGTTTGGAGGCACAACAAGATTTCAAGATGCAAGTCCTGATTCTAGAGTCAATAGCATCAAAATCTGATTTTGGTGCACATCGTGCTCTTAGAACCTCATTTCAAAGCTTGTGCCTCAAAAGCCCTGGCTTCGGATCATCAAATTTAGTGTTTTGAGGCACAACAAGGTTTCAGTAGCATCAAAATTCAAGTTTGATGCACATTGTGCCGTTAGAACCCTGTTTTAGAAATGGTGCCTCCAAAGCCCTAGTTTTGGAGCATGAAAATCGATTTTTGGAGTCACAACAAAGTTTCAAGATGCAAGTCCTGATTATAGAGTTAATAGCGTCAAAATCTGATTTTGGCGCACATCGTGCTCTTAAAACCTCATTCAAAGCTTGTGCCTCAAAAGCCCCAGATTCAGAGCATCAAAATCAATGCTTTGAGGCACAACAAGGTTTCAAGATGCAAGCCCCAATTCTAGAGCCAGTAGCATCAAAATTTAATTTTGATACACATTGTGCTCTTAGAATCCTATTTAAGAAATTGTGCCTCAAAAGCCGCAATTTTGGAGCATCAAAATCGATGTTTGGAGGCACAACAAGGTTTCAAGATGCAAGTCCTGATTATAGAGTCAATAGCGTCAAAATCTGATTTTGGCGTACATCGTGTTCTTAAAACCTCATTCGATGCTGGTGCCTCAAAAGCCCTAGATTCAGAGCATCAAAATCAATGCTTTGAGGCACAACAAGTTTTCAAGATGCAAGCCCCGATTCCAGAGCCAGTAGCATCAAAATTTAATTTTGATGCACATTGTGCTCTTAGAACTCTGTTTCAAAAATTGAGCCTGAAAAGCCCCAGATTCAGAGCATCAAAATCAATGTTTTGAGGCACAACAAGGTTTGAAGATGCAAGCCCTGATTCTAGAGCCAGTAGCATCAAAATTTAATTTTGATGCACATTGTGCTCTTAGAACCCTGTTTTAGAACTTGTACCTCAAAAGCCCCAATTTTGGAGCATCAATATCGATGTTTGGAGGCACAACAAGGTTTCAAGATGCAAGTCCTAATTCTTGAGCTGGTAGTGTCAAAATTTGATTTTGACGCACATCGTGCTCTTAGAACCTTATTTTGGAGCGTATGCCTCAAAATCATCGATTTCCAAGCATCAAAATTGGCGTTTAGAGGCACAACAAGCTTTCGAGACGTAAGTCACTATTCCGGAGTCACAACAAGGTTTCAATTTACAAGTCCCAATTCCAGAGTGGGTAGAGTCAAAATGAAATTTTGATTAACATCATGCTCTTAGAATCTCATTTCGGAGATTGTGCCTTGAAAGACTCAGTTTTGGAGCATCAAAATCAATGTTTGGAGGCACAACACGGTTTCAAGATGCAAGTCCTGAATCTAGAGTCAATAGCATCAAAATCTGATTTTGGTGCACATCGTGCTCTTAGAACCTCATTTCGAAGCTTGCCTGAAAAGCCTTGGTTTCAGATCATCAAAATCAGTGTTTTGAGGCACAACAAGGTTTCAAGATGCAAGCCCCTATTCTAGAGCCAATAGCATCAAAATTCAAGTTTGATGCACATTCTGCCCTTAAAACCCTGTTTTAGAAATTGTGCATCAAAAGCCCCAGTTTTGGAGCATCAAAATTGATTTTTGGAGTCACAACAAAGTTTCAAAATGCAAGTCCCGATTATAGAGTTCAATAGTGTCAAAATCTGATTTTGGCGCACATCGTGCTCTTAAAACCTCATTCGAAGCTTGTGCCTTAAAAGCCCCAGATTCAGAGCATCAAAATCAATGTTTTGAGGTACAACAGCCCCTATTCTAGAACGAGTAGCATCAAAATTTAATTTTGATGCACATTGTGCACTTGGAACCCTGTTTTAGAAATTGTGCCTCAAAAACCCCAACTTTGGAGCATCAAAATCGATGTTTGGAGGCACAACAAGGTTTCAATATGCAAGTCCTCATTCTGGAGCCGGTAGGGTCAAAATTTGATTTTGACGCACATTGTGCTCTTAGAACCTTGTTTTGGAGCTTATGCCTCAAAATCATCGCTTTCGAAGCATCAAAATTGGCGTTTAGAGGCACAACAAGCTTTCGAGATGCAAGTCCCTATTCCAGAGCCTGTAGTGTCAAAATGTGATTTTGATACACATCGTGCTCTTAGAAACTCATTTCGGAGCATGTGGCTCGAAAGCACCAGTTTCAAAACACCCAAATCAATTTTTAAAGGCACAACAAGGTTTCAAAACACAAGTCCCAATTCTGAAGCTGATAGCTTCACAACATGATTTTTGACAAACATGGTGTTCTTAGAACCTCATTTCGGAGGTTGTGACTCAAAAGCCTCATTTTTGGAGCATAAAAATTAGTGTTTGTAGTCACAACAAGGTTTCAAGACACAAGTCCCAATTGCAGAGTGGGTAGAGTGAAAATGAAATTTTGATGTACATCATGCTATTAGAACCTCATTTCGGAGATTGTGCCTTGGAAATTTGAATTTTGACGCTACTGAAACATTGTTGTGCCTCAAAACACTGATTTTGATGATCCGAAACTAGGGCTTTTGAGGCACAATCTTTGAAATGAGGTTCTAAGAGCACGATGTGTACCAAAATCAGATTTTGATGCTAGAATCAGGACTTGCATCTTGAAACCTTGTTGTGCCTCCAAACATTGATTTTGATTCTCCAAAACTGAGTCTTTCGAGGCACAAGCTCTAAAATGAGCTTCTAAAAGAATGATGTGCATCAAAATAGAATTTTGACACTACTGGTTCCAGAATAGGGACTTGTTTCTTGTAATCTTGTTGTGCCAAAATCAGGGCTTTTAAGGCACAATCTCCGAAATGAGGTTCTAAGAGCATAATGTACATCAAAATTGCTTGAAAATTGGGACTTGTGTCTTGAAACCTTGTTGTGCCTTTAAACATTGATTTGGGTGTTTTGAAACTGGTGCTTTCGAGCCACATGCTCCAAAACGAGTTTCTAAGAGCACGATGTGCATCAAAATCGCGTTTTGACACTACAGGCTCCGTAATAGGGACTTGCGTCTCGAAAGCTTGTTGTGCCTCCAAACAACAATTTTGATTCTTCGAAACTGATGTTTTTGAGGCATAAGCTCCAAAACAAGGTTCTAAGAGCACGATGGGGTTCAAAATCAAATTTTGACGCTACCGGCTCCAGAATCAGGACTTGCATCTTGAAACCTTGTTGTGCCTCCAAACATCGATTTTGATGCTCCAAAATTGGGGCTTTTGAGGCACAATTTCTAAAACAGGGTTCTAAGAGCACAATGTGCATCAAAATTAAATTTTGATGCTACTGGCTCTAGAATCGTTGCTTGCATCTTGAAACCTTGTTGTGCCTCAAAACATTGATTTTGATGCTCTGAATCTACGGCTTTTGAGGCACAAGCTTGGAATGAGGTTTTAAGAGCACAATGTGCGCCAAAATTAGAGTTTGACGCTATTCTCTCTATAATCGGGACGTCCATCTTGAAAATTTGTTGTAACTCCAAAAATCAATATTGATGCTCCAAAACTGGGGCTTTTGAGGCACAATTTCTAAAACAAGGTTCTAACGGCACAATATGCATCAAACTTGTATTTTGATCCTACGGAAACCTTGTTGTGCCTCAAAACACTGATTTTGATGATCCGAAACCAGGGCTTTTGAGGCACAAGCTTTGAAATGAGGTTCTAAGAGCACGATGTGCACCAAAATCAGATTTTGATGGTATTGACTCTAGAATCAAGATTTGCATCTTGAAACTATGTTGTGCCTCCAAACATTGATTTTGATGCTCCAAAACTGAGTCTTTCGAGGCACAAGCTCGGAAATGAGCTTCTCAAAGAATGATGTGCGGCAAAATGGAATTTTGACGCTACTGGCTCCGGAATAGGGCCTTGTTTCTTGAAACCTTGTTGTGCCTCAAAACATTGATTTTGATGTTCCAAAATCAGGGCTTTCAAGGCATAATCTCCGAAATGAGGTTCTAAGAGCATGATGTACATGAAAATTATGTTTTCGGATTATCAAAATCAGTCTTTTGAGGCACAACAAGGTTTCAAGATGCAAGGCCGTATTCTAGAGACAGTAGCATCAGAATTCATGTTTGACGCACATTGTGCCCTTAGAACCCTATTTTAGAAATTGTGCCTCAAAAGCCACAGTTTTGGAGCATCAAAATCGATTTTTGGAGTCACAACAAAGTTTCAAGATGCAAGTCCCGATTATAGAGTCAATAGCATCAAAATATGATTTTGGCACACATCGTGCTCTTAAAACCTCATTCAAAGCTTGTGCCTCAAAAGCCCCTGATTCAGAGCATCAAAATCAATGTTTTGAGGTACAACAAGGTTTTAAGATGCAAGACCTGATTCTAGAGCCAGTAGCATCAAAATTTAATTTTGATGCACATTGTGCTATTAGAGCCCTGTTTCAGAAATAGTGACTCAAAATCCCCAATTTTGGAGCATCAAAATCGATGTTTGGAGGCACAACAAGGTTTCAAGATGTAAGTCCTGATTTTGGAGCCAGTAGCCTCAAAATTTGATTTTGACGCACATCGTGCTTTTAGAACCTTGTTTTCGAGCTTATGCCTCAAAATCATCGGTTTTGAAGCATCAAAATAGGTGTTTGGAGGCACAATAAGTTTTTGAGATGCAAGTCCCTATTCTGGAGCCTGTAGTGTCAAAACATGATTTTGATGCACATCATTCTCTTAGAAGTTCATTTCGGAGCATGTGCCTTGAAAGCACCAGTTTCAAAACACCCAAATCAATGTTTAAAGGCACAACAATGTTTCAAGACACAAGTCCGATTTCTCAAGCTGATAGCATCAAAACACGATTTTGACAAACATGGTGTTCTTAGAACCTCATTTCCGAGGTTGTGACTCAAAAGCCTCATTTTTAGAACATAAAAATTAGTGTTTGGAGTCAGAACAAGGTTTCAAGACACAAGTCCCAATTCCAGAGTGGGTAGAGTCAAAATACAATTTTGATGTACATCATGCTCTTAGAACCTCATTTCGAAGATTGTGCCTTGAAAGCTCTGATTTTGGGACATCAAAATCAATGTTTTGAGGCACAACAAGGTTTAAAGAAACAAGTCCCTATTCCGGAGCCAGTAGCGTCAAAATTTCATTTTGACACACATCATTCTTTGAGAAGCTCATTTCAGAGCTTTTGCCTCAAAAGACTCAGTTTTGGAGCATCAAAATCAATGTTTGGAGGCAAAACAAGCATTCAAGATGCAAGTCCTGATTCTAAAGTCAATAGCATCAAAATTTGATTTTTGTGCACATGGTGCTGTTAGAACCTCATTTTGAAGCTTGTGCCTCAAAATCCCTGGTTTTGGATCATCAAAATCAGTGTTTTGAGGCACAACAGGGTTTCAGTAGCATCAAAATTAAATTTTGATGCACAATGTGCCCTTAGAACCCTATTTTAGAAATTTTGCCTCAAAAACCGTTTTTGGAGTCACAACAAAGTTTCAAGATGCAAGTCCTGATTATAGAGTCAGTAATGTCAAAATCTGATTTTGGCGCATATCGTGCTCTTAGAACCTCATTTCCGAGGTTGTGACTCAAAAGCCTCATTTTTGGAACATAAATATTAGTTTGGAGCTTATGCCTCGAAATCATCGGTTTCGAAGCATAAAAATTGGTGTTTTGAGGCACAACAAGCTTTCGAGACGCAAGTCCCTATTCCGGAGCCTCTAGTGTGAAAACATGATTTTGATGCACATCGTGCTCTTAGAAACTCGTTTCAGAGCATGTGGCTCGAAAGCATCAGTTTCAAAACACCAAAACCAAAATCATTCAAAGCTTGTGCCTCAAAAGCCCCAGATTCAGACCATCAAAATCAATGCTTTGAGGCACAACAAGGTTTCAAGATGCAAGCCCCGATTCTAGAGCCAGTAGCATCAAAATTTTATTTTAATGCACGTTGTGCTCTTAAAACCCTGCTTCAGAAATTGTGCCTCAAAAGCTCCAATTTTGGAGCATCAAAATCGATGTTTGGAGGCACAACAAGGTTTCAAGATGCAAGTCCTGATTCTGGAGCCGGTAACGTCAAAATTTGATTTTGACGCACATCGTGCTCTTAGAACCTCATTTCCGAGGTTGTGACTCAAAAGCCTCATTTTTGGAACATAAATATTAGTTTGGAGCTTATGCCTCGAAATCATCGGTTTCAAAGCATAAAAATTGGTGTTTTGAGGCACAACAAGCTTTCGAGACGCAAGTCCCTATTCCGGAGCCTCTAGTGTGAAAACATGATTTTGATGCACATCGTGCTCTTAGAAACTCGTTTCAGAGCATGTGGCTCGAAAGCATCAGTTTCAAAACACCAAAACCAATGTTTAAAGGAACAACAAGGTTTCAAGACACATGTCCCAATTCCAAAGTGGGTAGAGTCAAAATGCAATTTTGATGTACATCATGCTCTTAGAACCTCATTTTGGAGATTGTGCCTCGAAAGTCCTGATTTTGGCACATCAAAATCAATGTTTTGAGGCACAACAAGGTTTCATGAAACAAGTCCCTATTTGGAAGCCATTTTGACGCACATCATTCTTTGAGAAGCTCATTCCAGAGCTTGTGCCTCAAAAGACTCAGTTTTGGAGCATCAAAATCAATGTTTGGAGGCACAATAAGGTTTCGAGATGGAAGTCCTAATTCACATTGTGTCCTTACAACCCTCGTTTAGAAATTGAGCCTCAAAAGCCCCAGTTTTAAAGCATCAAAATCGATTTTTGGAGTCACAACAAAGTTCCAAGATGCAAGTCCCGATTATAGAGTCAATATTATCAAAATCTAATTTTCGCGCATATCGTACTCTTAAAACCTCATTCCAAGCTTGTACCTCAAAAGCCTTAGATTAAGAGCATCAAAATCAATGTTTTGAGGCACAACAAGGTTTGAAGATGCAAGCCCCATATTAGAGCATCAAAATCAATATTATTAGGCACAACAATGTCTCAAGAAACAAGTCCCTATTATGGAGCTAGTAGCGTCAAAATTTCATTTTGACGCACATCATTCTTTGAGCAGCTCATTTCAGAGCTTGTGCCTCAAAAGACTTAGTTTTGGAGCATCAAAATGAATGTTTGGAGGCACAACAAGGTTTCAAGATCCAAGTCCTGATTCTAGAGTCAATAGCATCAAAATTTGATTTTGGTACACATCGTGCTCTTAGAACCTCATTTCGAAGCTTGTGCCTCAAAAGCCCTGGTTTCAGATCATCAAAATCAGTGTTTTGAGGCACAACAAGGTTTCAAGATCCAAGTCCTGATTCTAGAGTCAATAGCATCAAAATTTGATTTTGGTACACATCGTGCTCTTAGAACCTCATTTCGAAGCTTGTGCCTCAAAAGCCCTAGTTTCAGATCATCAAAATCAGTGTTTTGAGGCACAACAAGGTTTCAAGATGCAAGCCCCTATTCTAGAGCCAGTAGCATCAAAATTCAAGTTTGATGCACATTGTGCCCTTAGAACCCTGTTTTAGAAATTGAGCCTCAAAAGCCCCAGTTTTGGAGCATCAAAATCGATTTTTGGAGTCACAACAAACTTTCAAGATGCAAGTCCTGATTATAGAGTCAATAGCGTCAAAATCTAATTTTGACACACATCGTGCTCTTAAAACCTCATTTGAAGCTTGTGCCTCAAAAGCCGCAGATTCAGAGCATCAAAATCAATGTTCTGAGGCACAACAAGGTTTCAAGATGCAAGCCCCGATTCTAGAGCCAGTAGCAACAAAATTTAATTTTGATGCACATTGTGCTCTTAGAACCCTGTTTCAGAAATTGTGCCTCGAAAGCCCCAATTTTGCAGCATCAAAATCGATGTTTAGAGGCACAACAAGGTTTCAAGATGCAAGTCCTGATTCTTGAGCCGGTAGTGTCAAAATTTGATTTTGACGCACATCGTGCTCTTAGAACCTTGTTTTGGAGCTTGTGCCTCAAAAGCCCTGGTTTCGGATCATCAAAATCAGTGTTTTTAGGCACAACAAGGTTCCAAGATGCAAGCCCCTATTCTAGAGCCAGTAGCATCAAAATTCAAGTTCGATGCACATTGTGCCCTTAGAACCCTGTTTTAGAAATTGTGCCTCAAAAGCCCCAGTTTTGGAGCATCAAAATTGATTTTTGGAGTCACAACAAAGTTTCAAGAGGCAAGTCCCGATTATAGAGTCAATAGCATCAAAATATTGTGCCTCAAAACCTCATTCGAAGCTTGTGCCTCAAAAGCTCCAGATTCAGAGCATCAAAATCAATGTTTTGAGGCACAACAAGGTTTCAAGATGCAAGCCCCGACAATGTTTTGAGGCACAACAAGGTTTCAGTAGCATCAAAATTAAAGTTTGATTCACATTGTGCCCTTAGAACCCTGTTTTAGAAATTGTACCTCAAAAGCCCCAGTTTTGGAGCATCAAAATCGATTTTTAGAGTCACAACAAAGTTTTAAGATGCAAGTCTCGATTATAGAGTCAATAGCGTCAAAATCTGATTTTGGCGCACATCTTGCTCTTAAAACCTCATTCGAAGCCTGTGCCTCAAAAGCCCCAGATTCAGAGCATCAAAATCAATGTTTTGAGGCACAACAAGGTTTCAAGATGCAAGCCCCGATTCTAGAGCCAGTAGCATCAAAATTTAATTTTGATGCACATTGTGCTCTTAGAACCTTGTTTAAGAAATTGTGCCTCAAAAGCCCCAATTTTGGAGCATCAAAATCGATATTTGGAGGCACAACAAGGTTTCAAGATGCAAGTCCTGATTCTTGAGCCGGTAGTGTCAAAATTTGATTTTGACGCACATCGTGCTCTTAGAACCTTGTTTTGGAGCTTATCCCTCAAAATCGTCGGTTTCAAGACATCAAAATTAGTGTTTGGAGGCACAAAAAGCTTTCGAGATGCAAGTCCCTATTTTGGAGTCTGTAGTGTCAAAACGTGATTTTGATGCACATCGTGCTCTTAGAAACTCATTTCGGAGCATGTGGCTCGAAACCACCAGTTTCAAAATACCCAAATCAATGTTTAAAGGCACAACAATGTTTCAAGATGCAAGCCCCGATTCTAGAGCCAGTAGCATCAAAATTTAATTTTAATGCACATTGTGCTCTTAGAACCCTTTTTCAGAAATTATACCTCAAAAGCCCCAATTTTGGAGCATCAAAATCGATATTTGGAGGCACAACAAAGTTTCAAGATGCAAGTCCTGATTCTGGAGCCGGTAGTGTCAAAATTTGACTTTGACGCACATCGTGCTCTTAGAACATTGTTTTGGAGCTTATGCATCAAAATTGGTGTTTGGAGGCACAACAAGCTTTCGAGAAGCAAGTCCCTATTCCTGAGCCTGTAGAGTCAAAATGTGATTTTGAAGCAGAATGTGCTCTTAGAAACTCATTTTGGAGCATGTGGCTCGAAAGCACCAGTTTCAAAACACCCAAATCAATGTTTAAAGGCACAAGAAGGTTTCAAGACACAAGTCCCAATTCTTAAGCTGATAGCATCAAAACACGATTTTGACAAACATGGTGTTCTTAGAACCTCATTTCGGAGGTTGACTCAAAAGACTCATTTTTGGAACATAAAAATTAGTCTTCGGAGTAAAACAACAAGGTTTCAAGACACAAGTACCTATTCCAGAGTGGGTAGAGTCAAAATGCAATTTTGATGTACATCATGCTCTTAGAACCTCATTTCAGAGATTGTGCCTTGAAAGCCCTGATTTTGGCACATCAAAATCAATGTTTTGAGGCACAACAAGGTTTCAAGAAACAAGTCCCTATTTCGAAGCCAGTAGCGTCAAAATTTCATTTTGACGCACATCTCAAAGCTTGTGCCTCGAAAATCTCAGTTTTGGAGCATCAAAATCAATGTTTGGAGGCACAACAAGGTATCAAGATGCAAGTCCTGATTCTGAAGTCAATAGCATCAAAATGTTATTTTGGTGCACATTGTGCTCTTAGAAGCTCATTCCGAAGCTTGTTTGGAGGCACAACAAGGTTTCAATATGCAAGCCCCTATTCTAGAGCCAGTAGCATCAAAATTCAAGTTTTGAAAGTCCAGTAGCATCAAAATTGCCCTTAGAACCCTATTTTAGAAATTGTGCCTTGAAAGTCCTTATTTTGGAACATCAAAATCAATGTTTTGAGGCACAACAAGGTTTAAAGAAGTAAGTCCCTATTCTGGAGCCTGTAGCGTCACAATTTCATTTTGACGCACATCATTCTCTTAGAAGCTCATTTCGGAGCTTGTGCCTCGAAAGCCCTAGTTTTGCAGCATCAAAATCAATGTTTGTAGGCAAAACAAGTTTTCAAGATGCAAGTCGCAATTCTAGAGTCAATTGCGTCAAAATATGATTTAGGCGCACATCATGCTCTTAAAACCTCATTTCGAAGCTTGTGCCTCAAAGGTTTCAAAGCTTCAAAATCAGTGTTTTGAGGCACAACAAGGTTTAAAGATGCTAACCTTGATTATAGAACCAGTAGCACCAAAATTCAATTTTGATGCACATTGTGCTCTTAGAACCCTATTTTAGAAATTGTGCCTCAAAAGCCCTAGATTCGGAGCATCAAAATCGATGTTTGGCAACACAACAAGGTTTCAAGATGCAAGTACTGATTCTAGAGCCGATAGCATCAAAATTTAATTTAAGAGCACATCATGCTCTTAGAATCTTATTTTGGAGCTATGCCTCACAATCTTTGGTTTGGAGGCAAATTTGATGTACATCGTTCTCTTAGAACCTCATTTCGGAGCTTGTGCCTTGAAAGCCCTGATTTGGAACATCAAAATCAATGTTTTGAGGCACAACAAGCTTTCAAGACGCAAGTCCCTATTTCAGAGCCTGTAGTGTCCAAACGTGATTTTGGTGCACATCGTGCTCTTAGAACCTTGTTTTGGAGTATGTGGCTCGAAAGGTCCAGTTTCAAAACATCAAAATCAATGTTTAAAGCCACAACAAGGTTTCAAGACACAAGTCCCGATTCTATAACTGATAGCATCAAAACACGATTTTGATAAACATGGTGTTCTTAGAACCTAATTTTGGAGGTCGTGCCTCAAAATCCTCAATTTTGGAGCATAAAAATTAATGTTTGGAGGCACAACAAGGTTTCGAGACACAAGTCCCAATTCTCGAGTCGGTAGCGTCAAAATTTAATTTTGATCTACTTCGTGCTCTTTAAATTCCAGAGTCAATACTAGCTGTATAAGTTTCAAAATATTAAAATCAATGTTTAAAGGCACAACAAGGTTTCAAGAAAAAAGTCCCAATTCACAACAACGTTTCAGTTTTTTACGCTATTGACTCTAAAATCGGGACTTTGTAAAAATTGTGTTTTGATACTATCAGCTTGAGAATCGAGACTTGTGTCTTCAAATATTGATTTTGATGTTTTGAAACTGGAGCTTTCGAACCACACGCTCCGAAATGAGGTTCTAAGAGCATGATGTGCGTCAAAATCACATTTTAACACTATAGGCTCTGGAATAGGGACTTGCATCTTGAAAGCTTGTTGTGCCTACAAACACGAATTTCAATGCTTTGAAATCGAAGATTTGGAGGCACAACAAGGTTTCAACACACAAGTCCCAATTCCAGAGTCGGCAGTGTCAAAACGCAATTTTGATGTACATCATGCTCTTAGAACCTCATTTCGAAGCTTGTGCCTTGAAAGCCCTGATTTTGGAACATCAAAATCAATGTTTTGAGGCACAACAAGGTTTCAAGAAGCAAGTCCCTATTCCGGAGCCTGTAACGTCAAAATTCGAGTTTTACGAACATCATTCTCTTAGAAGCTCATTTCGGAGCTTGTGCCTTGAAAGACCCAGTTTTGGAGCATCAAAATCGATGTTTGGAGGCACAACAAGGTTTCAAGATGCAAGTCCTGATTCTAGAATCAATAGTGTCAAAATCTGATTTTGGCGCACATCGTGCTCTGAGAAGCTCATTTCGAACCTTGTGCCTCGAAAGCCCCGGTTGCGGAGCATCAAAATTAGTGTTTTGAAGCACAACAAGGCTTCAAGTTGCCAGCCTCGATTTTAGAGCCAGTAGCATCAAAATTCAATTTTGACGCACATTGTGCTCTTAGAACCCTATTTTAGAAGTTGTCCCTCAAAAGCCCTAGTTTTGGAGCATCAAAATCGATGTTTGGAGGCACAACAAGGTTTCAAGATGCAAGTCCTGATTCTAGAGCCAGTAGCATCAAAATTTCATTTCGACGCACATCGTGCTCTTAGAACCTTGTTTTGGAGCTTATGCCTCAAAATCTTCAGTTTCCAAGCATCAAAATTGGTGTTTGAAGGCACAACAAACTTTCAAAACGCAAGTCCCTATTCCAGAGCCTGTAGTGTCAAAACGTGATTTTGATGCACATCGTGCTCTTAGAACCTCGTTTCGGAGCATGTGGAGCGAAAGCTCCAGTTTCAAAACATCAAAATCAATGTTTAACGACACAACAAGGCTTCAAGCCACAAGTCTTGATTCTCAAGCTGATAGCGTCAAAACACGATTTTGACAAACATGGTGTTCTTAGAACCTCATTTCAGAGGATGTGCCTCAAAAGCCTCGTTTTTGGAGCATATAAATTAGTGTTTGGAGGCACAACAAGGTTTCAAGACACAAGTCCCAATTCCAGAGTTGGTAGCGTCAAAACATGATTTTGATGTACATCGTGCTCTTACAACCTCACTTTGGAGCTTGCGCCTTGAAAGCCTTGATCTTGGAACATCAAAATCAATGTTTTGAGGCACAACAAGGTTTGAAGAAGCAAGTCCCTAGTCCAGAGCTTGTAGCATCAAAATTCGATTTTGACACACCTCATTCTCTTAGAAGCTCATTTCGGAGCTTGTGCCTCGAAAGACCCAGTTTTGGAGCATCAAAATCAATGTTTGGAGGCACAACAAGGTTTCAAGATGCAATTCCCAAGTCTAGAGTCAATAGCGTCAAAATCTAATTTTGGTGCACATCGTGCTCTTAGAACCTCATTTCAAATCTTGTGCCTCGAAAGCCCCGGTTGTGGAGCATCAAAATCAGTGTTTTGAGGCACAACAATGTTTCAAGATGCAAGCCCCGATTCTAGAGCCAGTAGCATCAAAATTCAATTTTAATGCACATTGTGCTCTTAGAACCCTATTTTAGAAATTGTGCTTGAAAAGCCCCAATTTTGGAGCATCAAAATTGATGTTTGGAGGCACAACAATTTTTCAAAATGCAAGTCCTAATTTTGATGCACATCACGCTCTTAGAACCTCGTTTCAGAGCATGTGGCTCGAAAGCTCTAGTTTCAAAACATCAAAATCAATGTTTAAAGCCACAAAAATGTTTCAAGACACAAGTCCCGATTCTCCAGCTGATAGCGTCAAAACACAATTTTGACAAACATAATGTTCTTAGAATCCCATTATGGATGTTATGCCTCAAAAGCCTCATTTTTTGAGCATAATAATTTGTGTTTGGAGGCACAACAAGGTTTCAAGACACAAGTCCCAATTCCAGAGTCGGTAGCATCAAAACGCAATTTTAGAAATTGTGCCTCAAAAGCCCCAGTTTTGGAGCATCAAAATTGATGTTTGGAGGCACAACAAGGTTTCAAGATGCAAGTTTTGATTCTGGAGCCGGTAGCATCAAATTTTGATTTAGAACCTTGTTTTGGAGCTTATGCCTCAAAATCTTCGGTTGCGAAGCATCGAAATTGGTGTTTGGAGGCACAACAAGCTTTCAAGATGCAAGTCCCTATTCCGGAGCTTGTCGTGTCATTTTTGATCAATGTTTAAAGGCACAACAAGGTGTCCCAATTCTCAAGCTAATAGCTTTAAAACACGATTTTGACAAACATGGTGTTCTTAGAACCTCATTTCAGAGGTTATGCCTCAAAAGCCTCATTTTTGGAACATAAAAATTAGTGTTTGGAGGCACAACAAGGTTTCAAGATAAAAGTCCCAATTCCAGAGTTAGTAGCGTTAGAATACAATTTTGATGTACATCATGCTCTTAGAACCTCATTTCGGAGCTTGTGCCTTGAAAGCCCTGATTTTGGAACATCAAAATCAATGTTTTGAGGCACAACAAGGTTTCAAGAATCAAGTCCCTATTCCGGAGCCTCTAGCGTCAAAATTCTATTTTGACACACATGTTTGTATTAGAAGGTCATCTCGGAGCTTGTGCCTTGAAAGACCCAGTTTTGGAGCATCAAAATCAATGTTTGGAAGCAAAATAAGGTTTCAAGATGCAAGTCCTGATTCTAGAGTCAATAGCATCAAAAACTTATTTTGGTGCATATCGTGCTCTTAGAACGTCATTTCAAAGATTGTGCCTCGAAAGCCCCGGTTTTGGAGCACAACAAGGTTTCAAGATGCAAGTCCCGATTCTAGAGTCAATAGTGTCAAAATCTGATTTTGGCAGACATCGTGCTCTTAGAACCTCATTTTGAAGCTTGTGCCTCACATTTTCGGAGCATCAAAATCAGTGTTTTGAGGCACAACAAGGTTTCAAGATGCAAGCCTCGATTCTAGAGCTAGTAGCATGAAAATTCAATTTTGATGCACATTGTGCTCTTAGAACCATATTTTAGAAATTGTGCCTCAAAAGCCCCAGTTTTGGAGCATCAAAATCGATATTTGGACGCACAACAAGGTTTCAAGATGCAAGTCCTAATTTTGGAGCCAGTAGTGTCAAAATTTGATTTTGACACACATCGTGTTCTTAGAACCTTGTTTTGGAGCTTATGCCTCAAAATATTTGGTTTCGAAACATCAAAATTGGTGTTTAGAGGCACAACAAGCTTTCAAGACGCAAGTCCCTATTCCGGAGCCTGTAGTGTCAAAACGTGATTTTGATGCAAATTGTGCTGTTAGAACCTCGTTTCGGCGCAAGTGGCTCGAAAGCTCCAGTTTCAAAACATCAAAATCAATGTTTAAAGGCACAATAAGGTTTCAAGAAACAAGTCCCAATACTCTAGCTGATAGCTTCAAAACACGATTTTGACAAACATGGTGTTCCTAGAAATACATTTCGGAGGTTGTGCCTCAAAAGCCTCATTTTTGGAGCATAAAAATTTGTGTATAGAGGCAAAACAAGGTTTCAAGACACAAGTCCCAATTCCAGAGTCAGTAACGACAAAACAAAATTTTGATGTGCATCGTGCTCTTATAACCTCATTTCGGAGCTTGTGCCTTGAAAGCCCTGATTTTCGAACATCAAAAGCAATGTTTTGAGGCACAACAAGGTTTCAGGAAGCAAGTCCCTATTCCAGAGCCTGTAGCATCAAAATTCCATTTTGACGCACATCATTCTCTTAGGAGCTCATTTCGGAGATTGTGCATTGAAAGACCCAATTTTGGAGCATCAAAATCAATATTTAGAGGCACAATAAAGTTTAAAAATGCAAGTCTCGATTCTACAATCAATAGCGTCAAAATATGATTTTTGCGCACATCGTGCTCTTAGAGCCTCATTTTGAAGCTTGAAACTCAAAAGCCCCAATTTCAGAGCATCAAAATCAGTGTTTTGAGGCACAACAAGGTTTCAAGGTGCAAGCCCCGATTCTAGAGCCAATACCTTCAAAATTCAAGTTTGATGCACATTGGGCTCTTAGAAGCCTATTTTAGAAATTGTGTCTCAAAATCCCCAATTTTGGAGCATCAAAATCGATGTTTGGAAGCACAACAAGGTTTCAAGATGCAAGTCCTAATTCTGGAGCCGGTAGCGTCAAAATTTGATTTTGACGCACATCATGCTCTTAGAACCTTGTTTTGGAGCTTATGCCTCAAAATTGGTGTTTGGAGGCACAACAAGCTTTCAAGATGCAAGTCCCTATTCCAGAGCGTAGTGTTTTGATGCACATCGTGCTCTTAGATCTTTGTTTCGGAGTGTGTGGCTCGAAAGCTCTAGTTTCAAAACATCAAAATCAAAGTTTAAAGGCAGAACAAGGTTTCAAGACACAAGTCCCGATTCTCAAGCTGATAGCACGAAAACACGATTTTGACAAATATGGTGTTCTAAGAACCTCATTCCAGAGGCTGTGCCTCAAAAGCCTCATTTTTGGAGCATAAAAATTAGTGTTTGGAGGCACAACAAGGTTTCAAGACATAAGTCCCAATTCCATAGCACAACGCAATTTTGATGTACATTGTGCTTTTAGAACCTCATTTCAGAGCTTGTGCCTTGAAAGACCTGATTTTGGAACATTAAAATCAATGTTTTGAGGGACAACAAGGTTTCAAGAAGCAAGTCCCTATTCCAGAGCCTATAGCGTCAAAAGTCGATTTTGATGCACATCATTCTCTTAGAAGCTCATTCCGGAGCTTGTGCCTCGAAAGACCCAGTTTTGGAGGCACAACAAGGTTTCAAGAAGCAAGTCCCTATTTTGGAGTCTGTTGCATCAAAATTCCATTTTGATGCACATCATTCTCTTAGAATCTCATTTCGAAGATTGTGCCTTGAAAGACACAGTTTTGGAGCATCAAAATCAATGTTTGGAGGCACAACAAGGTTTCAAGATGCAAGTACCGATTCTAGAGTCAATAGCGTCAAAATCTGATTTTGACGCACATCATGCTCTTAGAACCTTGTTTCGAAGCTTGTGCCTCGAAAGCCCTGGTTGCAGAGCATCAAAATCAGTGTTTTGAGGCACAACAAGGTTTCAAGATGCAAGCCCCGATCCAAGAGCTAGTAGCATCAAAATTCGATTTTGACACACCTCATTCTCTTAGAAGCTCATTTCGAAGCTTGTGCCTCGAAAGACCCAGTTTTGGAGCATCAAAATCAATGTTTGGAGGCACAACAAGGTTTCAAGATGCAATTCCCAAGTCTAGAGTCAATAGCGTCAAAATCTAATTTTGGTGCACATCGTGCTCTTAGAACCTCATTTCAAATCTTGTGCCTCGAAAGCCCCGGTTGTGGAGCATCAAAATCAGTGTTTTGAGGCACAACAATGTTTCAAGATGCAAGCCCCGATTCTAGAGCCAGTAGCATCAAAATTCAATTTTAATGCACATTGTGCTCTTAGAACCCTATTTTAGAAATTGTGCTTGAAAAGCCCCAATTTTGGAGCATCAAAATTGATGTTTGGAGGCACAACAATTTTTCAAAATGCAAGTCCTAATTTTGATGCACATCACGCTCTTAGAACCTCGTTTCAGAGCATGTGGCTCGAAAGCTCTAGTTTCAAAACATCAAAATCAATGTTTAAAGCCACAAAAATGTTTCAAGACACAAGTCCCGATTCTCCAGCTGATAGCGTCAAAACACAATTTTGACAAACATAATGTTCTTAGAATCCCATTATGGATGTTATGCCTCAAAAGCCTCATTTTTTGAGCATAATAATTTGTGTTTGGAGGCACAACAAGGTTTCAAGACACAAGTCCCAATTCCAGAGTCGGTAGCATCAAAACGCAATTTTAGAAATTGTGCCTCAAAAGCCCCAGTTTTGGAGCATCAAAATTGATGTTTGGAGGCACAACAAGGTTTCAAGATGCAAGTTTTGATTCTGGAGCCGGTAGCATCAAATTTTGATTTAGAACCTTGTTTTGGAGCTTATGCCTCAAAATCTTCGGTTGCGAAGCATCGAAATTGGTGTTTGGAGGCACAACAAGCTTTCAAGATGCAAGTCCCTATTCCGGAGCTTGTCGTGTCATTTTTGATCAATGTTTAAAGGCACAACAAGGTGTCCCAATTCTCAAGCTAATAGCTTTAAAACACGATTTTGACAAACATGGTGTTCTTAGAACCTCATTTCAGAGGTTATGCCTCAAAAGCCTCATTTTTGGAACATAAAAATTAGTGTTTGGAGGCACAACAAGGTTTCAAGATAAAAGTCCCAATTCCAGAGTTAGTAGCGTTAGAATACAATTTTGATGTACATCATGCTCTTAGAACCTCATTTCGGAGCTTGTGCCTTGAAAGCCCTGATTTTGGAACATCAAAATCAATGTTTTGAGGCACAACAAGGTTTCAAGAATCAAGTCCCTATTCCGGAGCCTCTAGCGTCAAAATTCTATTTTGACACACATGTTTGTATTAGAAGGTCATCTCGGAGCTTGTGCCTTGAAAGACCCAGTTTTGGAGCATCAAAATCAATGTTTGGAAGCAAAATAAGGTTTCAAGATGCAAGTCCTGATTCTAGAGTCAATAGCATCAAAAACTTATTTTGGTGCATATCGTGCTCTTAGAACGTCATTTCAAAGATTGTGCCTCGAAAGCCCCGGTTTTGGAGCACAACAAGGTTTCAAGATGCAAGTCCCGATTCTAGAGTCAATAGTGTCAAAATCTGATTTTGGCAGACATCGTGCTCTTAGAACCTCATTTTGAAGCTTGTGCCTCACATTTTCGGAGCATCAAAATCAGTGTTTTGAGGCACAACAAGGTTTCAAGATGCAAGCCTCGATTCTAGAGCTAGTAGCATGAAAATTCAATTTTGATGCACATTGTGCTCTTAGAACCATATTTTAGAAATTGTGCCTCAAAAGCCCCAGTTTTGGAGCATCAAAATCGATATTTGGACGCACAACAAGGTTTCAAGATGCAAGTCCTAATTTTGGAGCCAGTAGTGTCAAAATTTGATTTTGACACACATCGTGTTCTTAGAACCTTGTTTTGGAGCTTATGCCTCAAAATATTTGGTTTCGAAACATCAAAATTGGTGTTTAGAGGCACAACAAGCTTTCAAGACGCAAGTCCCTATTCCGGAGCCTGTAGTGTCAAAACGTGATTTTGATGCAAATTGTGCTGTTAGAACCTCGTTTCGGCGCAAGTGGCTTGAAAGCTCCAGTTTCAAAACATCAAAATCAATGTTTAAAGGCACAATAAGGTTTCAAGAAACAAGTCCCAATACTCTAGCTGATAGCTTCAAAACACGATTTTGACAAACATGGTGTTCCTAGAAATACATTTCGGAGGTTGTGCCTCAAAAGCCTCATTTTTGGAGCATAAAAATTTGTGTATAGAGGCAAAACAAGGTTTCAAGACACAAGTCCCAATTCCAGAGTCAGTAACGACAAAACAAAATTTTGATGTGCATCGTGCTCTTATAACCTCATTTCGGAGCTTGTGCCTTGAAAGCCCTGATTTTCGAACATCAAAAGCAATGTTTTGAGGCACAACAAGGTTTCAGGAAGCAAGTCCCTATTCCAGAGCCTGTAGCATCAAAATTCCATTTTGACGCACATCATTCTCTTAGGAGCTCATTTCGGAGATTGTGCATTGAAAGACCCAATTTTGGAGCATCAAAATCAATATTTAGAGGCACAATAAAGTTTAAAAATGCAAGTCTCGATTCTACAATCAATAGCGTCAAAATATGATTTTTGCGCACATCGTGCTCTTAGAGCCTCATTTTGAAGCTTGAAACTCAAAAGCCCCAATTTCGGAGCATCAAAATCAGTGTTTTGAGGCACAACAAGGTTTCAAGGTGCAAGCCCCGATTCTAGAGCCAATACCTTCAAAATTCAAGTTTGATGCACATTGGGCTCTTAGAAGCCTATTTTAGAAATTGTGTCTCAAAATCCCCAATTTTGGAGCATCAAAATCGATGTTTGGAAGCACAACAAGGTTTCAAGATGCAAGTCCTAATTCTGGAGCCGGTAGCGTCAAAATTTGATTTTGACGCACATCATGCTCTTAGAACCTTGTTTTGGAGCTTATGCGTCAAAATTGGTGTTTGGAGGCACAACAAGCTTTCAAGATGCAAGTCCCTATTCCAGAGCGTAGTGTTTTGATGCACATCGTGCTCTTAGATCTTTGTTTCGGAGTGTGTGGCTCGAAAGCTCTAGTTTCAAAACATCAAAATCAAAGTTTAAAGGCAGAACAAGGTTTCAAGACACAAGTCCCGATTCTCAAGCTGATAGCACGAAAACACGATTTTGACAAATATGGTGTTCTAAGAACCTCATTCCGGAGGCTGTGCCTCAAAAGCCTCATTTTTGGAGCATAAAAATTAGTGTTTGGAGGCACAACAAGGTTTCAAGACATAAGTCCCAATTCCATAGCACAACGCAATTTTGATGTACATTGTGCTTTTAGAACCTCATTTCAGAGCTTGTGCCTTGAAAGACCTGATTTTGGAACATTAAAATCAATGTTTTGAGGGACAACAAGGTTTCAAGAAGCAAGTCCCTATTCCAGAGCCTATAGCGTCAAAAGTCGATTTTGATGCACATCATTCTCTTAGAAGCTCATTCCGGAGCTTGTGCCTCGAAAGACCCAGTTTTGGAGGCACAACAAGGTTTCAAGAAGCAAGTCCCTATTTTGGAGTCTGTTGCATCAAAATTCCATTTTGATGCACATCATTCTCTTAGAATCTCATTTCGAAGATTGTGCCTTGAAAGACACAGTTTTGGAGCATCAAAATCAATGTTTGGAGGCACAACAAGGTTTCAAGATGCAAGTACCGATTCTAGAGTCAATAGCATCAAAATCTGATTTTGACGCACATCATGCTCTTAGAACCTTGTTTCGAAGCTTGTGCCTCGAAAGCCCTGGTTGCAGAGCATCAAAATCAGTGTTTTGAGGCACAACAAGGTTTCAAGATGCAAGCCCCGATCCAAGAGCTAGTAGCATCAAAATTCAATTTTGATGCACATTGTGCATCAAAAGCCCCAGGTTGGAGGCACAACAAGCTTTCAAGATGCAACTCCCTATTCCAGAGCCTATAGTGTCAAAACGTGATTTTGATGCACATCGTGCTCTTAGAACCTCATTTCAGAGCATGTGGCTAGAAAGCTCCAGTTTTGAAACATAGAAATCAATGTTTAAAGGCACAACAAGGTTTCAAGATGCAAGTCCCGATTCTCAAGCTGATAGCGTCAAAACAAGATTTTAACAAACATGGTGTTCTTAGAACCTCATTTTGGAGGTTATGCCTTAAAAGCCTCATTTTTGGAGCGTAAAAATTAGTGTTTGGAGGCATAACAAGGTTTCAAGACACAAGTCCCAATTCCAGAGTCGGTAGCGTCAAAACTTAATTTTGATGTACATCGTGCTCTTAGAACCTAATTCCAAATCTTGTGCCTTGAAAGCCCTAATTTTGGAACAACAAAATTAATGTTTTGGGGCATAATAAGGTTTCAAGAAGTAAGTCCCTATTCCTGAGCCTGTAGCGTCAAAATTCAATTTTGACGCACATCATTATCTTAGAAGCTCATTTCGGAGGTTGTGCCTTGAAAGACCCAGTTTTGGAGCATAAAAATCAATGTTTGGAGGCACAACAAGCTTTCCAGATGCAAGTCAAGATTCTAGAGTCAATAGTGTCAAAATCTGATTTTGGAGCACATCGTACTTTTAGAACCTCATTTCGAAGCTTGTGCCTTGAAAGCCCTAGTTTTCGAGCATCAAAATCAGTGATTTTGAGGCACAACAAGGTTTCAATATGCAAGCCTCGATTCCAGAGCTAGTAGCATCAAAATTTAATTTTCATTCACATTGTGCTCTTAGAACCTTGTTTTAGAAATTGTGCGTCAAAAGCCCCAACTTTGGAGCATCAAAAAATCGATGTTTCGAGGCACAAGAACGTTTCAAGATGCAAGTCCTGATTCTGGAGCCGGTAGCATCAAAATTTGATTTTGGTGCACATCGTGCTCTTAGAAACTTGTTTTGGAGCTTATGCCTCAAAATCTTTGGTTTCGAAGCATCAAAATTGGTGTTTGGAGGCACAACAAGCTTTCAAGATGCAAGTCCCTATTTCGAAGCCTGTAGTGTCAACACATAATTTTGATGCACATCTTGCTCTTAGAACGTCATTTCGGAGTGTATGGATCAAAAGCTCCAGTTTTAAAACATCAAAACCAATGTTTAAAGGCTCAACGAGGTTTCAAGACACAAGTCCCAATTCTCAAGCTTATAGCGTCAAAACAAGATTTTGACAAACATCGTGTTCTTAGAACCTCATTTCGGAGGTCATGCCTGAAAAGATTCATTTTTGGAGCATAAAAATTAGTGTTTGGAGGCACAAAAAGGTTTGAAGACACAAGTCCCAATTGAAGAGTCAGTAGCGTCAAAACCCAATTTTGATGTACCTCTTGCTCTAAGAACCTCATTTCGAAGTTTGTGCGTTGAAAGCCCTGATTTTGGCACAACAAGGTTTCACGACAAAACTACCGATTCTCAAGCTGATGGCATCAAAACACGATTTTCACAAACATGGTGTTCTTAGAAACTCATTTCAGAGGTTGTACCTCTAAAGCCTCGCTTTTGGAGCATAAAAATTAGTGTTTAAATCCTAATTTTAGAGTCAAAATTCCTTTTTGAGGCACATCATTCACTTAGAAGCTCATTTCGGAGCTTGTGCCTCGAAAGACCCAGTTTTCAAGCATCAAAATCAATGTTTGGAGGCACAACAAGGTTTCAAGATGTAAGTCATGATTCTAGAGTCAATAGCATCAAAATCTAATTTTGGTGCACATCGTACTTTTAGAACCTCATTTCGAAGCTTGTGTCTCGAAAGCCTCAGGTTCGGAGCATCAAAATTAGTGTTTTGTGGCACAACAAGGTTTCAAGATACAAGCCCCGATTTTAGATCCACTAGCATCAAAATTCAATTTTGATGCACATTGTGCTCTTAGAACCCTATTTTAGAAATTGTGCGTCAAAAACCCTTGTTTTGGAGCTTATCTCTCAAAATGTGATTTTGATGCACATCGTGCTCTTAGAACCTCATTTCGGAGAATGTTGCTGGAAAGCTCCAGTTTTAGAACATCAAAATCAATGTTTAAAGGCACAACAAGGTTTCAAGACACAAGTCCCGATTCTCAAGCTGATAGCTTCAAAACATGATTTTGAGAAACATGGTGTCCTTAGAACCTCATTTCGAAGGTTGTGCCTCAAAAGCGTCATTTTTGGAGCTTAAAAATTAGTGTTTGGAGGCACAACAAGGTTTCAAGACACAAGTCCCAATTCTAGAGTCGGTAGCATTAAGACACAATTTTGATGTAGATCGTGCTCTTAGAACCTTGTTTTGGAGCTTATGCCTCAAAATCTTCAATTTCGAAGCATCAAAATTCGTGTTTGGAGGCACAACAAGCTTTCAAGATGAAAGTCCATATTGTGGAGCATATAGTGTCAAAACATGATTTTGATGCACATCTACTCTTAGAACCTCGTTTCGGAGCGTATGGCTCGAAAGCTCCAGTTTCAAAACATCAAAATCAATGTTTAAAGATGCAACAATGTTTCACGACAAAAGTCTCGATTCTCAAGCTTGTGCCTCAAAAGACCTAGTTTTGGAGCATTAAAATCAATGTTTGGAGGCACAACAAGGTTTCAAGATGCAAGTGCCGATTCTAGAGTGAATAGCGTCAAAATCGGATTTTGGCGCACATCGTGCTCTTAGTACCTCATTTTGAAGCTTGTGCCTCGAAAGCCCCAGTTTCGGAGCATCAAAATCAGTGTTTTGAGGAACAACAAGGTTTCAAGATGCAAACCCCGATTATAGAGCCAGTACCATCAAACTTCAATTTTGATGTGCATTGTGCTCTTAGAACCCTATTTTAGAAAATTATGCCTCAAAATCCCCAGTTTTGGAGCATCAAAATTGATGTTTCGAGGCACAACAATGTTTAAGGATGCAAACCTTGATTCTGGAGCCGCTAGTGTCAAAATTTGATTTTGACGCACATCATGCTCTTAGACCCTTGTTTTGGAGCTTATATGTCAAAATCTTTGGTTTTGAAGCATCAAAATTGGTGTTTGGAGGCACAAGAAGCTTTCAAGATGCAAGTCCCTATTCGAGAGCTTGTACAACCAAAACATGATCTTGATGAATAGCCTACTCTTAGAACCTCATTTCGGAGCATGTGGCTCGAAAGCTCTAGTTTCAGAACATCAAAATCAATCTTTAAAGGATAAACAAGCTTTCAACACACAAGTCTTGATTCTCAAGTTGATAGCACGAAAACACAATTTTGACAAACATGGTGTTCTTAGAACCTCATTTCGGAGGTTGTGCAAAAAAAACCTCATTTTTGGAGCATAAAAATTAGTGTTTGGAGGCACAACATGGTTTCCAAAAACAAGTCCCAATTCCAGAGTCGGTAATGTCAAAACATAACTTTGATGTACATCGTGCTCTTAGAACCTCATTTCGGAGCATGTGTCTTGAGAGCCCTCTTTTTGGAACATCAAAATCAACGTTTTGAGGCATAACAAGGTTTCAAGAAGCAAGTCTCTATTTTGGAGCCTGTAGCATCAAAATTCCATTTTGACGCAGATCATTGCCCTTAGAAGCTCATTTCAAAGCTTGTGCCTCAAAAGACCCAGTTTTGGAGCATCAAAATCAATGTTTGGAGGCACAACAAGGTTTGAAGATGCAATTCTTGATTCTAGAGTCAATAGCATCAAAATTTGATTTTGGCACACATCATGATCTTAGAACCTCATTTTGAAGCTTGTGCTAAGAAAGTCCTAGTTTTGTAGCATCAAAATTAGTGTTTTGAGGCACAACAAGTTTTCAAGATGCAAGCACAGATTCTAGAGCCACTAGCATCAAAATTCAATTTTGATGAACAATGTGCTCTTACAACCCTTATTTAGAAATTGTGCCTCAAAAGCCCTAGTTTTGGAGCATCAAAATCGATGTTTGGAGGCACAACAAGGTTTCAAGATGAAAGTCCTGATTCTGGAGCCGGTAGCATCAGAATTTGATTTTGACGCACATCGTGCATTTAGAACCTTGTTTCAGAGCGTGTGGCTCAAAAGCTCCAATTTCCAAACATCAAATTCAATGTTTAAAGGCACAACAAGGTTTCAAGACACAAGTCTTGATTCTCAAGCTGATAGCGTCAAAACATGATTTTGACAAACATGGTGTTCTTAGAACCTCATTTCGGAGGTTGTGCCTCAAAAACCTCATTTTTGGACCATAAAAATTAGTCTTTGGAGGCACAACAAGGTTTCCAGAAACAAGTCCCAATTCCAGAGTCGGTAGCATCAAAATGTAATTTTGATGTACATCGTCCTCTTAGAACCTCATTTCGGAGCTTGCGCCTTGAAAGCCTTGATTTTGGAACATCAAAATTAATGTTTTGAGGCACAACAAGGTTTCAAGAAGCAAGTCACTATAACGGAGCCTGCAGCATCAACATTCCTCCAATTTGACGAACATCATTCTCTTAGAAGCTCATTTCAGAGCTTGTGCCTCAAAAGACCCAGTTTTTTAGCATCAAAATCAATGTTTGGAGGCACAACATGGTTTCAAGATGCAAGTCCCGATTCTAGAGTCAATAGCATCAAATTCTTATTTTGGGGCACATTGTGCTCTTAGAACATCATTTTGAAGCTTGTGCCTCGAAAGCCCCAGGTGCGGAGCATTAAAATCAGTGTTTTGAGGCAAAACAAGGTTTCAAGATACAAGTCATGATTCCTGAGCCGGTAGCATCAAAATTTGGTTTTAATGCACATCATGGTCTTAGAACCTTGTTTTGGAACTTATGCCTCAAAATCTTCGGTTTCAAAGCATCAAAATTGGTGTTTGGAGGCACAACAAGCTTTCAAGATGCAAGTCCCTATTCTAGAGCCTGTAGTATCAAAACGTGATTTTGATGCACATCATGCTCTTAGAACCTCGTTTCAGAGTGTGTGGCTCGAAAGCTCCAATTTCAAAACATCAAAATCAATGTTTAAAGGCACAACAAGATTACAAGACACAAGTCCGGATTCTCAAGCTGATTGAGTCAAAATACGATGTTGACAAACATGGTGTTCTAAGAACTTCATTTCGGAGGTTGTGCCCCAAAAGCCTCATTTTTGGAGCATAAAAATTAGTGTTTGGAAGCACAACGAGCTTTCAAGACACAAGTGCCAATTCCAGAGTTGGTAGCGTCAAAATGCAATTTTGATGTACATCGTGCTCTTAGAACCTCATTTCGGAGCTTGTGCCTTCAAAGCCCTGATTTTGGAACATCAAAATCAATGTTTTTAGGCACAACAAGGTTTCAAGAAGAAAGTCCCTATTCCGGATTCTGTAGCGTCAAAATTCCATTTTGACACACATCATTCTCTTACAAGCTCATTTCAAAGCTTGTGCCACGAAAAACCCAGTTTTGGAGCATCAATATCAATGTCTGGAGGCACAACAAGGTTTCAAGATGCAAGTCCCAATTCTAGAGACAATAGTGTCAAAATTCAATTCTGATGCACATTGTGCTCTTAGAACCCTTTGTTAGAAATTGTGCCTCAAAAGTCCTAGTTTTTGAACATCAAAATGAATTTTTTGAGTCACAACAAGGTTTCAAGAAGCAAGTCCCTATTTTGGAGCCTGTAGCTTCAAAATTTCATTTTGACGCACACCACTCTCTTAGAAGCTCATTTCAGAGCTTGTGCCTCGAAAGACCAATTTTTGGAGAATCAAAATCAATGTTTGGAGGCACAACATGGTTTCAAGATGCATGTCCTGATTCTAGAGTCAATAGCATCAAAATCAGATTTTTACGCACATCGTGCTCTTAGAACCTCATTTTGAAGCTTGTGCCTCAAAAGCCCCGGTTTTAGAGCATCAAAATCAATGTTTTGAGGCACAAAAAGGTTTCAAGATGCAGGCCCTGATTTTAGAGCCAGTAGCATCAAAATTCAATTTTGATGCACATTGTGCTCTTAAAACCCTCTTTTAGAAGTTGTGCCTCAAAAGCCCCAGTTTTGGTGCATCAAAATCGATGTTTCGAGGCACAATAAGGTTTCAAGATGCAAGTCCTTATTTTGGAGCCAGTAGTGTCAAAATTTGATTTTGACGCACATCGTACTCTTAGAACCTTGTTTTGGAGCTTATGCCTCAAAATCTTCGGTTTCCAAGCAGCAAAATTGGTGTTTGGAGGCACAACAAGCTTTCAAGATGCAAGTCCCTATTCTGGAGCCTGTAGTGTCAAAACATGATTTTGATGCTCATCGTGCTCTTAGAACCTCATTTCGGAGCATGTGGCTTGAAAGCTCCAGTTTTGAAACATCAAAATCAATGTTTAAAGGCACAATAAGGTTTCAAGACACAAGTCCCATTTCTCAAGCTGATAGCGTAAAAACACGATTTTGACAAACATGGCTTTCTTAGAACCTCTTTTCGGAGGTTGTGCCTCAAAAGCCTCCTTTTTGGAGCATAAAAATTATTGTTTAGAGGCACAACAAGGTTTCTAGACACAAGTCCCAATTCCAGGCTCCGTAGCATGAAAACGCAATTTTCATATACATCGTGCTCTTAGAACCTCATTTTGGAGCTTGTGCCTTGAAAGCCCTGATTTGGGAACATCAAAATCAATGTTTTGAGGCACAACAAGGTTTCAAGAAGCAAGTCCCTATTCTCGAGACTATAGTGTCAAAATTTCATTTTGACGCACATCATTCTCTTAGAAGCTCATTTCGGAGCTTGTGCCTTGAAAAACCCAATTTTGGAGCATCAAAATCAATATTTGGAGGCACAACAAGGTTTCAAGATGCAAGTCCTGATTCTAGAGTCAATATCATCAAATTTGATTTTGGCACACATCGTGCTCTTGGAACCTGATTTTGAAACTTGTGCCTTGAAAGCCCCAGTTTCGGAGCATCAAAATCAGTGTTTTGAGGCACAACAAGGTTTCAAGATGCAAGCCCCGATTCTAGAGCCAGTAGCATCAAAATTCAATTTTGATCCACATTGTGCTCTTAGAACCCTGTTTTAGAAATTGTGCCTCAAAAGCCCCCGTTTTGGAGCATCAAAATTGATGTTTGGAGGCACAACAAGGTTTCAAGATGCAAGTCCTGAATCTTGAGCCGGTAGAGTCAAAATTTGATTTTGATGCACATCGTGCTCTTACAACCTTGTTCTGGAGCATATCCCTCAAAATCTTCGGTTTCGAAGCATTAAAATTGGTGTTTGGAGGCACAAAAAGCTTTCAAGATGCAACTCCCTATTCCAGAGCCTATAGTTTGAAAATGTGATTTTGATGCACATCATGCTCTTAGAACCTCATTTCAAAGCGTGTGGCTTGAAAGCTCTAGTTTCAAAACATCAAAATCAATGTTTAAAGGCATAACAAGGTTTCAAAACACAAGTCCCAGTTCTCAAGCTGATAGCATCAAAATACAATTTTGACACACATGGTGTTCTAAGAATTTCATTTCGGAGGGTGTGCCAGTACCATCAAAATTCAATTTTGATGCACATTGTGCTCTTAGAACCCTGTTTTAGAAATTGTGCCTCAAAAGTCCAAGTCCTGATTCTGGAGCCGGTAGCATCAAAATTTTATTTTGACGCACATCATGCTCTTAGAACCTTGTTTCGGAGCTTACACCTCAAAATCTTTGGTTTTGAAGCATCAAAATTGGTGTTTGGAGGCACAACAAGCTTTCAGGATGTAAGTCCCTATTCGAGAGCCTGTAGTGTCAAAACGTGATTTTGATGCACATCGTGCTCTTAGAACCTTGTTTTGGAGCTTGTGGCTCGAAAGCACCAGTTTCAAAACATCAAAATCAACGTTTAAAGGCACAACAAGGTTTCAAGACACCAGTCCCGATTCTCAAGCTGATAGCGTCAAAACTCAATTTTGACAAACATGGTGTTCTTAGAACCTCATTTCGGAGGTTGTGCTTCAAAAGCCTCGTTTTTGGAGCATAAAAATTAGTTTTGGGGCACAAAAGGTTTCAAGATGAAAGTCCCTATTCCAAAGCCTATAGCGTCAAAATTCCTCACATCATTCTCTTAGAAGTTCATTTCGGAGCTTGTGCCTCGAAAGACCCAGTTTTTTAGCATCAAAATCAATGTTTGGAGGCACAACAAGGTTTCAAGATGCAATTCTTGATTTTGGAGCTGGTAGCCTCAAAATTTGATTTTGACGCACATCATGCTCTTAGAACCTTGTTTTGGAGCATATGCCTCAAAATCCTCGGTTTCGAAGCATTAAAATTGGTGTTTAAAGGCACAACAAGCTTTCAAGACGCAATTCCATATTCCAAAGCCTGTAGTGTCAAAACCTAATTTTGATGCACATCATGCTCTTAGAACCTCGTTTCAGAGCGTGTGGCTCGAAAGCTCGAGTTTCGAAACATCAAAATAAATGTTTAAAGGCATAACAAGGTTTCAAGACACAATTCCCGATTCTCAAGCTGATAGCGTCAAAACACGATTTTGACAAACATGGTGTTCTAAGAACCTCATTTCAGAGGTTGTGCCTCAAAAGCCTCATTTTTGGAGGATAAAAATTAGTGTTTGGAGGCACAACAAGGTTTCAAGACACAAGTCCCAATTCCAGATTTGGTAGCATCAAAACGCAATTTTGAAGGACATTGTGCTCTTAGAACCTCATTTTGGAGCTTTTGCCTTGAAAGCCCTGATTTTGGAACATCAAAATTAATGTTTTGAGGCACAACAAGGTTTCAAGAATTAAGTCACTATTCCGGAGCTGTGGTGTCAAAATTCCATTTTGACGCACATCATTCTATTCGAAGCTCATTTCAGAGCTTGTGCCTCGAAAGACCCAGTTTTGGAGCTTGAAAATCAATGTTTGGAGGCACAACAAGGTTCTAAGATGCAATTCCTGATTCTAGAGTCAATAGCGTCAAAATTTGATTTTGGTGCACATCGTGCTCTTAGAACCTTGTTTTGGAGCTTATGCCTCAAAATCTTCGGTTTCTAAGCATCAAAAATGGTGTTTGGAGGCACAACAAGCTTTCAGGATGCAAGTCCCTATTACGGAGCCTATAGTGTCAAAACGTGATTTTGATGCATATCGTGCTCTTAGAACCTTGTTTCGGAGCGTGTGGCTTGAAATCTCGATTTTCAAAACATCATAATCAATGATTAAAAGCACAACAAGGTTTCTAGACACAAGTCCCAATTCCAGAGTTGGTAGCGTCAAAACGCAATTTTGATGTACATCGTGCTCTTAGAACCTCATTTCAGAGCTTGTGCCTTGAAAGCTCTGATTTGGGAACATGAAAATCAACGTTTTGAGGCACAACAATGTTTCAAGAAGCAAGTCCCTATTCCGAAAATTGTAGCGTCAAAATTCCATTTTGACGCACATCATTCTCTTAGAAGCTGATTTCGGAGCTTGTGCCTCAAAAGACCCAGTTTTGGAGCATGAAAATCAATATCTGGAGGCACAACAAGGTTTCAAGATGCAATTCCCGATTGTAGAGTCAATAACGTCAAAATGTGATTTTGGCGCACATCGTGCTCTTAGAACCTCATTTCAAAGCTTGTGCCTCGAAAGCCTTAGTTTTGGAGCATCAAAATCAATGTTTTGAGGCACAACAAGGTTTAAAGATGCAAGCACCTATTCTAGAGCCAGTAGCATCAAAATTCAATTTTGATGCACATTGTTCTCTTAGAACCTTGTTTTAGAAATTGTGCCTCAAAAGCCCCAGTTTTGGCGAATCAAAATCGATGTTTGGAGGGACAACAAGGTTTAAAGATGCAAGTCCTTATTCCTAAACTGGTAGCATCAAAATTTGATTTTCATGCACATCGTGCTCTTAAAACCTTGTTTTGGAACTTATGCCTCAAAATCTTTGGTTTCGAAGCATCAAAATTGGTGTGTGGAGGCACAACAAGCTTTCAAGACGTAATTCCCTATTCCGGAGCCTTTAGTGTCAAAACGTGATTTTGATGCACATCGTGCTCTTAGAATCTCATTTCGGAGCATGTGGTTCGAAAGCTCCAGTTTCAAAACATCAAAATCAATGTTTAAAGGCACAACAAGGTTTCAAGCCACAAGTCCCGATTCTCAAGCTGATAGCGTCAAAACATGATTTTGACAAACATAATGTTCTTAGAATCCCATTATGAAGCTTGTGCCTCAAAAGCCTTGTTTTTGGAGCATAAAAATTAGTGTTTGGAGGCACAGTAAGGTTTCAAGATACATTTCCCAATTCCATAGTTGGTATCGTCAAAACACAATTTTGATGTACATCGAGCTCTTAAAACTTCATTTCAAAGGTTCTGCCTTTAAAGACGTAGTTTTGGAGCATCAAAATCAATGTTTGGAGGCACAAGCGTCAAAATTCAATTTTGACGCACCTCATTCTCTTAGAAGCTCATTTCGGAGCTTGTGCCTTGAAAGACCCAATTTGGAGAATCAAAATCAATGTTTGGAGGCACAACAAGGTTTCAAGATGCAATTCCGGAATCTAGAGTCAATAGCGTCAAAATCTAATTTTGGTGCACATCGTGCTCTTAGAACCTCATTTCGAAGCTTGTACCTCAAAAGCCCCGGTTGCGGAGCATCAAAATTAGTGTTTTGAGGCACAACAACGTTTCAAGATGCAAGCCCCAATTATAGAGCCAGTAGCATCAAAATTCAATTTTGATGCACATTGTGCTTTTAGAACCCTGTTTTAGAAATTGTGCCTAAAAAGCCCGAATTTTGGAGCATCAAAATAAATGTTTGGAAGCACAACAAGGTTTCAAAATGCAAGTCCTGATTCTTGAGCCGGTAGCATCAGAATTTGATTATGACACACATCGTGTTCTTAGAACCTTGTTTTGCAGCTTATGCCTCAAAATCTTCAGTTTCGAATCATCAAAATTGGTGTTTGGCGACACAATAAGCTTTCAAGATGCAAGTTCCTATTCTGGAGCTTGTAGTGTCAAAACGTGAATTTGATGCACATCGTGCTCTTAGAACCTTATTTCGGAGCGTGTGGCTCGAAAGCTCCAGTTTCAAGACATCAAGATCAATGTTTAAAGCCACAACAAGGTTTCAGGACACAAGTCCCGATTCTCCAGTTGATAGTGTCAAAACACGATTTTGACAAACATAATGTTCTTAGAATCCCATTACGGAGGTTGTGCCTCAAAAGCCTCATTTTTGGAGAATAAAAATTACTATTTGGAGGCACAACAAGGTTTCAAGACACAAGTCCCAATTCCAAAGTTAGTAGTGTCAAAACACAATTTTGATTTAGATCATGCTCTTAGAACCTCATTTCGAAGCTTGTGCCTTGAAAGCCCTAATTTTGGAACATCAAAATTAATGTTTTGAGGCACAACAAGGTTTCAAGAATCAAGTCTCTATTCCGGAGCCTGTAGCATCAAAATTCCATTTTGACGCACATGTTTGTATTAGAAAGTCATATCGGAGCTTGTGCCTCGAAAGACCCAATTTTGGAAACAAAACAAGGTTTCAAGATGCTAGTCCTGATTCTAGAGTCATTAGTGTCAAGAACTGATTTTGGTGCATAGCATACTCTTAGAACCTCATTTCGGAGATTGTGCCTTGAAAGCCCTAATTTTGGCATATCAAAATCAATGTTTAGAGGCACAACAAGGTTTCAAGAAACAAGTCCCTATTCCGGAGCCAGTAGCATCAAAATTCCATTTTGACGCACATCATTCTTTGAGAAGCTCATTTCAGAGCTTGTGCCTCGAAAGACTCAGTTTTGGAGCATCAAAATCAATGTTTGGAGGCACAACAAGGTTTCAAGATGCAAGTCCTGATTCTAGAGTCAATAGCATCAAAATCTTATTTTGGTGCACATCGTGCTCTTAGAACCTCAAAAGCCCTGGTTTCGGATCATCAAAATCATTGTCTTGAGGCACAACAAGGTTTCAAGATGCAAGCCCCTATTCAAGAGCCAGTAGCATCAAAATTCAACTTTGATGCACATTGTACCCTTAAAACCCTGTTTTAGAACCTTGTTTTGGAGTTTATGCCTCAAAATCATTGGTTTCGAAGCATCAAAATAGGTGTTTGGAGGCACAACAAGCTTTCGAGACGCAAGTCCCTATTTCGGAGCCTGTCATGTCAAAATGTGATTTTGATGCACATCGTGCTCTTAGAAACTCATTTCGGAGCATGTGGCTCGAAAGCACCAGTTTCTAAACACCCAAATCAATGCTTAAAGGCACAACAAGGTTTCAAGACACAAGTCCCAAATCTCAAGGTGATAGCATCAAAACACGACTTTGACAAACATGGTGTTCTCATAACCTCATTTCGGAGGTCGTGGCTCAAAGAGCCTCATTTTTGGAACATAAAAACTAGAATTTGGAGTCAGAACAAGGTTTCAAGACACAAGTCCCAATTCCAGAGTGGGTAGAGTCAAAATGCAGTTTTGATGTACATCATGCTCTTAGAACCTAATTTCGAAGATTGTGTCTTGAAAGCCCTGATTTTGGGACATCAAAATCAATGTTTTGAGGCACAACAAGGTTTCAAGAAACAAGTCCCTATTCCAGAGCCAGTAGAGTCAAAATTCCATCATTTTTTGAGAAGCTCATTTCAAAGCTTGTACCTCGAAAGACTCAGTTTTGGAGCATCAAAATCAATGTTTGGAGGCACAACAAGATTTCAAGATGCAAGTCCTGATTCTAGAGTCAATAGCATCAAAATCTGATTTTGGTGCACATCGTGCTCTTAGAACCTCATTTCAAAGCTTGTGCCTCAAAAGCCCTGGCTTCGGATCATCAAATTTAGTGTTTTGAGGCACAACAAGGTTTCAGTAGCATCAAAATTCAAGTTTGATGCACATTGTGCCGTTAGAACCCTGTTTTAGAAATGGTGCCTCCAAAGCCCTAGTTTTGGAGCATGAAAATCGATTTTTGGAGTCACAACAAAGTTTCAAGATGCAAGTCCTGATTATAGAGTTAATAGCGTCAAAATCTGATTTTGGCGCACATCGTGCTCTTAAAACCTCATTCAAAGCTTGTGCCTCAAAAGCCCCAGATTCAGAGCATCAAAATCAATGCTTTGAGGCACAACAAGGTTTCAAGATGCAAGCCCCAATTCTAGAGCCAGTAGCATCAAAATTTAATTTTGATATACATTGTGCTCTTAGAATCCTATTTAAGAAATTGTGCCTCAAAAGCCGCAATTTTGGAGCATCAAAATCGATGTTTGGAGGCACAACAAGGTTTCAAGATGCAAGTCCTGATTATAGAGTCAATAGCGTCAAAATCTGATTTTGGCGTACATCGTGTTCTTAAAACCTCATTCGATGCTGGTGCCTCAAAAGCCCTAGATTCAGAGCATCAAAATCAATGCTTTGAGGCACAACAAGTTTTCAAGATGCAAGCCCCGATTCCAGAGCCAGTAGCATCAAAATTTAATTTTGATGCACATTGTGCTCTTAGAACTCTGTTTCAAAAATTGAGCCTGAAAAGCCCCAGATTCAGAGCATCAAAATCAATGTTTTGAGGCACAACAAGGTTTGAAGATGCAAGCCCTGATTCTAGAGCCAGTAGCATCAAAATTTAATTTTGATGCACATTGTGCTCTTAGAACCCAGTTTTAGAACTTGTACCTCAAAAGCCCCAATTTTGGAGCATCAATATCGATGTTTGGAGGCACAACAAGGTTTCAAGATGCAAGTCCTAATTCTTGAGCTGGTAGTGTCAAAATTTGATTTTGACGCACATCGTGCTCTTAGAACCTTATTTTGGAGCGTATGCCTCAAAATCATCGATTTCCAAGCATCAAAATTGGCGTTTAGAGGCACAACAAGCTTTCGAGACGTAAGTCACTATTCCGGAGTCACAACAAGGTTTCAATTTACAAGTCCCAATTCCAGAGTGGGTAGAGTCAAAATGAAATTTTGATTAACATCATGCTCTTAGAATCTCATTTCGGAGATTGTGCCTTGAAAGACTCAGTTTTGGAGCATCAAAATCAATGTTTGGAGGCACAACACGGTTTCAAGATGCAAGTCCTGAATCTAGAGTCAATAGCATCAAAATCTGATTTTGGTGCACATCGTGCTCTTAGAACCTCATTTCGAAGCTTGCCTGAAAAGCCTTGGTTTCAGATCATCAAAATCAGTGTTTTGAGGCACAACAAGGTTTCAAGATGCAAGCCCCTATTCTAGAGCCAATAGCATCAAAATTCAAGTTTGATGCACATTCTGCCCTTAAAACCCTGTTTTAGAAATTGTGCATCAAAAGCCCCAGTTTTGGAGCATCAAAATTGATTTTTGGAGTCACAACAAAGTTTCAAAATGCAAGTCCCGATTATAGAGTTCAATAGTGTCAAAATCTGATTTTGGCGCACATCGTGCTCTTAAAACCTCATTCGAAGCTTGTGCCTTAAAAGCCCCAGATTCAGAGCATCAAAATCAATGTTTTGAGGTACAACAGCCCCTATTCTAGAACGAGTAGCATCAAAATTTAATTTTGATGCACATTGTGCACTTGGAACCCTGTTTTAGAAATTGTGCCTCAAAAACCCCAACTTTGGAGCATCAAAATCGATGTTTGGAGGCACAACAAGGTTTCAATATGCAAGTCCTCATTCTGGAGCCGGTAGGGTCAAAATTTGATTTTGACGCACATTGTGCTCTTAGAACCTTGTTTTGGAGCTTATGCCTCAAAATCATCGCTTTCGAAGCATCAAAATTGGCGTTTAGAGGCACAACAAGCTTTCGAGATGCAAGTCCCTATTCCAGAGCCTGTAGTGTCAAAATGTGATTTTGATACACATCGTGCTCTTAGAAACTCATTTCGGAGCATGTGGCTCGAAAGCACCAGTTTCAAAACACCCAAATCAATTTTTAAAGGCACAACAAGGTTTCAAAACACAAGTCCCAATTCTGAAGCTGATAGCTTCACAACATGATTTTTGACAAACATGGTGTTCTTAGAACCTCATTTCGGAGGTTGTGACTCAAAAGCCTCATTTTTGGAGCATAAAAATTAGTGTTTGTAGTCACAACAAGGTTTCAAGACACAAGTCCCAATTGCAGAGTGGGTAGAGTGAAAATGAAATTTTGATGTACATCATGCTATTAGAACCTCATTTCGGAGATTGTGCCTTGGAAATTTGAATTTTGACGCTACTGAAACATTGTTGTGCCTCAAAACACTGATTTTGATGATCCGAAACTAGGGCTTTTGAGGCACAATCTTTGAAATGAGGTTCTAAGAGCACGATGTGTACCAAAATCAGATTTTGATGCTAGAATCAGGACTTGCATCTTGAAACCTTGTTGTGCCTCCAAACATTGATTTTGATTCTCCAAAACTGAGTCTTTCGAGGCACAAGCTCTAAAATGAGCTTCTAAAAGAATGATGTGCATCAAAATAGAATTTTGACACTACTGGTTCCAGAATAGGGACTTGTTTCTTGTAATCTTGTTGTGCCAAAATCAGGGCTTTTAAGGCACAATCTCCGAAATGAGGTTCTAAGAGCATAATGTACATCAAAATTGCTTGAAAATTGGGACTTGTGTCTTGAAACCTTGTTGTGCCTTTAAACATTGATTTGGGTGTTTTGAAACTGGTGCTTTCGAGCCACATGCTCCAAAACGAGTTTCTAAGAGCACGATGTGCATCAAAATCGCGTTTTGACACTACAGGCTCCGTAATAGGGACTTGCGTCTCGAAAGCTTGTTGTGCCTCCAAACAACAATTTTGATTCTTCGAAACTGATGTTTTTGAGGCATAAGCTCCAAAACAAGGTTCTAAGAGCACGATGGGGTTCAAAATCAAATTTTGACGCTACCGGCTCCAGAATCAGGACTTGCATCTTGAAACCTTGTTGTGCCTCCAAACATCGATTTTGATGCTCCAAAATTGGGGCTTTTGAGGCACAATTTCTAAAACAGGGTTCTAAGAGCACAATGTGCATCAAAATTAAATTTTGATGCTACTGGCTCTAGAATCGTTGCTTGCATCTTGAAACCTTGTTGTGCCTCAAAACATTGATTTTGATGCTCTGAATCTACGGCTTTTGAGGCACAAGCTTGGAATGAGGTTTTAAGAGCACAATGTGCGCCAAAATTAGAGTTTGACGCTATTCTCTCTATAATCGGGACGTCCATCTTGAAAATTTGTTGTAACTCCAAAAATCAATATTGATGCTCCAAAACTGGGGCTTTTGAGGCACAATTTCTAAAACAAGGTTCTAACGGCACAATATGCATCAAACTTGTATTTTGATCCTACGGAAACCTTGTTGTGCCTCAAAACACTGATTTTGATGATCCGAAACCAGGGCTTTTGAGGCACAAGCTTTGAAATGAGGTTCTAAGAGCACGATGTGCACCAAAATCAGATTTTGATGGTATTGACTCTAGAATCAAGATTTGCATCTTGAAACTATGTTGTGCCTCCAAACATTGATTTTGATGCTCCAAAACTGAGTCTTTCGAGGCACAAGCTCGGAAATGAGCTTCTCAAAGAATGATGTGCGGCAAAATGGAATTTTGACGCTACTGGCTCCGGAATAGGGCCTTGTTTCTTGAAACCTTGTTGTGCCTCAAAACATTGATTTTGATGTTCCAAAATCAGGGCTTTCAAGGCATAATCTCCGAAATGAGGTTCTAAGAGCATGATGTACATGAAAATTATGTTTTCGGATTATCAAAATCAGTCTTTTGAGGCACAACAAGGTTTCAAGATGCAAGGCCGTATTCTAGAGACAGTAGCATCAGAATTCATGTTTGACGCACATTGTGCCCTTAGAACCCTATTTTAGAAATTGTGCCTCAAAAGCCACAGTTTTGGAGCATCAAAATCGATTTTTGGAGTCACAACAAAGTTTCAAGATGCAAGTCCCGATTATAGAGTCAATAGCATCAAAATATGATTTTGGCACACATCGTGCTCTTAAAACCTCATTCAAAGCTTGTGCCTCAAAAGCCCCTGATTCAGAGCATCAAAATCAATGTTTTGAGGTACAACAAGGTTTTAAGATGCAAGACCTGATTCTAGAGCCAGTAGCATCAAAATTTAATTTTGATGCACATTGTGCTATTAGAGCCCTGTTTCAGAAATAGTGACTCAAAATCCCCAATTTTGGAGCATCAAAATCGATGTTTGGAGGCACAACAAGGTTTCAAGATGTAAGTCCTGATTTTGGAGCCAGTAGCCTCAAAATTTGATTTTGACGCACATCGTGCTTTTAGAACCTTGTTTTCGAGCTTATGCCTCAAAATCATCGGTTTTGAAGCATCAAAATAGGTGTTTGGAGGCACAATAAGTTTTTGAGATGCAAGTCCCTATTCTGGAGCCTGTAGTGTCAAAACATGATTTTGATGCACATCATTCTCTTAGAAGTTCATTTCGGAGCATGTGCCTTGAAAGCACCAGTTTCAAAACACCCAAATCAATGTTTAAAGGCACAACAATGTTTCAAGACACAAGTCCGATTTCTCAAGCTGATAGCATCAAAACACGATTTTGACAAACATGGTGTTCTTAGAACCTCATTTCCGAGGTTGTGACTCAAAAGCCTCATTTTTAGAACATAAAAATTAGTGTTTGGAGTCAGAACAAGGTTTCAAGACACAAGTCCCAATTCCAGAGTGGGTAGAGTCAAAATACAATTTTGATGTACATCATGCTCTTAGAACCTCATTTCGGAGATTGTGCCTTGAAAGCTCTGATTTTGGGACATCAAAATCAATGTTTTGAGGCACAACAAGGTTTAAAGAAACAAGTCCCTATTCCGGAGCCAGTAGCGTCAAAATTTCATTTTGACACACATCATTCTTTGAGAAGCTCATTTCAGAGCTTTTGCCTCAAAAGACTCAGTTTTGGAGCATCAAAATCAATGTTTGGAGGCAAAACAAGCATTCAAGATGCAAGTCCTGATTCTAAAGTCAATAGCATCAAAATCTGATTTTTGTGCACATGGTGCTGTTAGAACCTCATTTTGAAGCTTGTGCCTCAAAATCCCTGGTTTTGGATCATCAAAATCAGTGTTTTGAGGCACAACAGGGTTTCAGTAGCATCAAAATTAAATTTTGATGCACAATGTGCCCTTAGAACCCTATTTTAGAAATTTTGCCTCAAAAACCGTTTTTGGAGTCACAACAAAGTTTCAAGATGCAAGTCCTGATTATAGAGTCAGTAATGTCAAAATCTGATTTTGGCGCATATCGTGCTCTTAGAACCTCATTTCCGAGGTTGTGACTCAAAAGCCTCATTTTTGGAACATAAATATTAGTTTGGAGCTTATGCCTCGAAATCATCGGTTTCGAAGCATAAAAATTGGTGTTTTGAGGCACAACAAGCTTTCGAGACGCAAGTCCCTATTCCGGAGCCTCTAGTGTGAAAACATGATTTTGATGCACATCGTGCTCTTAGAAACTCGTTTCAGAGCATGTGGCTCGAAAGCATCAGTTTCAAAACACCAAAACCAAAATCATTCAAAGCTTGTGCCTCAAAAGCCCCAGATTCAGACCATCAAAATCAATGCTTTGAGGCACAACAAGGTTTCAAGATGCAAGCCCCGATTCTAGAGCCAGTAGCATCAAAATTTTATTTTAATGCACGTTGTGCTCTTAAAACCCTGCTTCAGAAATTGTGCCTCAAAAGCTCCAATTTTGGAGCATCAAAATCGATGTTTGGAGGCACAACAAGGTTTCAAGATGCAAGTCCTGATTCTGGAGCCGGTAACGTCAAAATTTGATTTTGACGCACATCGTGCTCTTAGAACCTCATTTCCGAGGTTGTGACTCAAAAGCCTCATTTTTGGAACATAAATATTAGTTTGGAGCTTATGCCTCGAAATCATCGGTTTCAAAGCATAAAAATTGGTGTTTTGAGGCACAACAAGCTTTCGAGACGCAAGTCCCTATTCCGGAGCCTCTAGTGTGAAAACATGATTTTGATGCACATCGTGCTCTTAGAAACTCGTTTCAGAGCATGTGGCTCGAAAGCATCAGTTTCAAAACACCAAAACCAATGTTTAAAGGAACAACAAGGTTTCAAGACACATGTCCCAATTCCAAAGTGGGTAGAGTCAAAATGCAATTTTGATGTACATCATGCTCTTAGAACCTCATTTTGGAGATTGTGCCTCGAAAGTCCTGATTTTGGCACATCAAAATCAATGTTTTGAGGCACAACAAGGTTTCATGAAACAAGTCCCTATTTGGAAGCCATTTTGACGCACATCATTCTTTGAGAAGCTCATTCCAGAGCTTGTGCCTCAAAAGACTCAGTTTTGGAGCATCAAAATCAATGTTTGGAGGCACAATAAGGTTTCGAGATGGAAGTCCTAATTCACATTGTGTCCTTACAACCCTCGTTTAGAAATTGTGCCTCAAAAGCCCCAGTTTTAAAGCATCAAAATCGATTTTTGGAGTCACAACAAAGTTCCAAGATGCAAGTCCCGATTATAGAGTCAATATTATCAAAATCTAATTTTCGCGCATATCGTACTCTTAAAACCTCATTCCAAGCTTGTACCTCAAAAGCCTTAGATTAAGAGCATCAAAATCAATGTTTTGAGGCACAACAAGGTTTGAAGATGCAAGCCCCATATTAGAGCATCAAAATCAATATTATTAGGCACAACAATGTCTCAAGAAACAAGTCCCTATTATGGAGCTAGTAGCGTCAAAATTTCATTTTGACGCACATCATTCTTTGAGCAGCTCATTTCATTCAGAGCTTGTGCCTCAAAAGACTTAGTTTTGGAGCATCAAAATGAATGTTTGGAGGCACAACAAGGTTTCAAGATCCAAGTCCTGATTCTAGAGTCAATAGCATCAAAATCTGATTTTGGTACACATCGTGCTCTTAGAACCTCATTTCGAAGCTTGTGCCTCAAAAGCCCTGGTTTCAGATCATCAAAATCAGTGTTTTGAGGCACAACAAGGTTTCAAGATCCAAGTCCTGATTCTAGAGTCAATAGCATCAAAATTTGATTTTGGTACACATCGTGCTCTTAGAACCTCATTTCGAAGCTTGTGCCTCAAAAGCCCTAGTTTTAGATCATCAAAATCAGTGTTTTGAGGCACAACAAGGTTTCAAGATGCAAGCCCCTATTCTAGAGCCAGTAGCATCAAAATTCAAGTTTGATGCACATTGTGCCCTTAGAACCCTGTTTTAGAAATTGAGCCTCAAAAGCCCCAGTTTTGGAGCATCAAAATCGATTTTTGGAGTCACAACAAACTTTCAAGATGCAAGTCCTGATTATAGAGTCAATAGCGTCAAAATCTAATTTTGACACACATCGTGCTCTTAAAACCTCATTCGAAGCTTGTGCCTCAAAAGCCGCAGATTCAGAGCATCAAAATCAATGTTCTGAGGCACAACAAGGTTTCAAGATGCAAGCCCCGATTCTAGAGCCAGTAGCAACAAAATTTAATTTTGATGCACATTGTGCTCTTAGAACCCTGTTTCAGAAATTGTGCCTCAAAAGCCCCAATTTTGGAGCATCAAAATCGATGTTTAGAGGCACAACAAGGTTTCAAGATGCAAGTCCTGATTCTTGAGCCGGTAGTGTCAAAATTTGATTTTGACGCACATCGTGCTCTTAGAACCTTGTTTTGGAGCTTGTGCCTCAAAAGCCCTGGTTTCGGATCATCAAAATCAGTGTTTTTAGGCACAACAAGGTTCCAAGATGCAAGCCCCTATTCTAGAGCCAGTAGCATCAAAATTCAAGTTCGATGCACATTGTGCCCTTAGAACCCTGTTTTAGAAATTGTGCCTCAAAAGCCCCAGTTTTGGAGCATCAAAATTGATTTTTGGAGTCACAACAAAGTTTCAAGATGCAAGTCCCGATTATAGAGTCAATAGCATCAAAATATTGTGCCTCAAAACCTCATTCGAAGCTTGTGCCTCAAAAGCTCCAGATTCAGAGCATCAAAATCAATGTTTTGAGGCACAACAAGGTTTCAAGATGCAAGCCCCGACAATGTTTTGAGGCACAACAAGGTTTCAGTAGCATCAAAATTAAAGTTTGATTCACATTGTGCCCTTAGAAACCTGTTTTAGAAATTGTACCTCAAAAGCCCCAGTTTTGGAGCATCAAAATCGATTTTTGGAGTCACAACAAAGTTTTAAGATGCAAGTCTCGATTATAGAGTCAATAGCGTCAAAATCTGATTTTGGCGCACATCTTGCTCTTAAAACCTCATTCGAAGCCTGTGCCTCAAAAGCCCCAGATTCAGAGCATCAAAATCAATGTTTTGAGGCACAACAAGGTTTCAAGATGCAAGCCCCGATTCTAGAGCCAGTAGCATCAAAATTTAATTTTGATGCACATTGTGCTCTTAGAACCTTGTTTAAGAAATTGTGCCTCAAAAGCCCCAATTTTGGAGCATCAAAATCGATATTTGGAGGCACAACAAGGTTTCAAGATGCAAATCCTGATTCTTGAGCCGGTAGTGTCAAAATTTGATTTTGACGCACATCGTGCTCTTAGAACCTTGTTTTGGAGCTTATCCCTCAAAATCGTCGGTTTCAAGACATCAAAATTAGTGTTTGGAGGCACAAAAAGCTTTCGAGATGCAAGTCCCTATTTTGGAGTCTGTAGTGTCAAAACGTGATTTTGATGCACATCGTGCTCTTAGAAACTCATTTCGGAGCATGTGGCTCGAAACCACCAGTTTCAAAATACCCAAATCAATGTTTAAAGGCACAACAATGTTTCAAGATGCAAGCCCCGATTCTAGAGCCAGTAGCATCAAAATTTAATTTTAATGCACATTGTGCTCTTAGAACCCTATTTTAGAAATTGTGCTTGAAAAGCCCCATCTAAGCGATTTTCCCCAAATCAGCAGTCTTTTCGAAAACGTCTATCGACAATTCGGCCTGGAGAGCAAATCGATTATAAAAATATTAGCTTAATTAATCGATTTATTAGCGAGCAAGGAAAAATACTATCTCGCCGAACGAATCGATTAGCGTTGAAACAACAACGCTTAATAGCTAGGGCTGTTAAACAAGCTCGTATTCTATGTTTGATACCTTTTCTTTCTTTAAAATGAAAAGTAATTAGAGCCAACTTGCTCCTACATTTAATCGGAGCTGGGATATCTAACAATTCTATAAATAAAAAGGATTATTCAAAAATGAATAATTGAATTATCTAAGTGGGTCCAAATTCATTTTTGTATTGTCTCTAGTTTCCCCAATTTTGGAGCATCAAAATTGATGTTTGGAGGCACAACAATTTTTCAAAATGCAAGTCCTAATTTTGATGCACATCACGCTCTTAGAACCTCGTTTCAGAGCATGTGGCTCGAAAGCTCTAGTTTCAAAACATCAAAATCAATGTTTAAAGCCACAAAAATGTTTCAAGACACAAGTCCCGATTCTCCAGCTGATAGCGTCAAAACACAATTTTGACAAACATAATGTTCTTAGAATCCCATTATGGATGTTATGCCTCAAAAGCCTCATTTTTTGAGCATAATAATTTGTGTTTGGAGGCACAACAAGGTTTCAAGACACAAGTCCCAATTCCAGAGTCGGTAGCATCAAAACGCAATTTTAGAAATTGTGCCTCAAAAGCCCCAGTTTTGGAGCATCAAAATTGATGTTTGGAGGCACAACAAGGTTTCAAGATGCAAGTTTTGATTCTGGAGCCGGTAGCATCAAATTTTGATTTAGAACCTTGTTTTGGAGCTTATGCCTCAAAATCTTCGGTTGCGAAGCATCGAAATTGGTGTTTGGAGGCACAACAAGCTTTCAAGATGCAAGTCCCTATTCTGGAGCTTGTCGTGTCATTTTTGATCAATGTTTAAAGGCACAACAAGGTGTCCCAATTCTCAAGCTAATAGCTTTAAAACACGATTTTGACAAACATGGTGTTCTTAGAACCTCATTTCAGAGGTTATGCCTCAAAAGCCTCATTTTTGGAACATAAAAATTAGTGTTTGGAGGCACAACAAGGTTTCAAGATAAAAGTCCCAATTCCAGAGTTAGTAGCGTCAGAATACAATTTTGATGTACATCATGCTCTTAGAACCTCATTTCGGAGCTTGTGCCTTGAAAGCCCTGATTTTGGAACATCAAAATCAATGTTTTGAGGCACAACAAGGTTTCAAGAATCAAGTCCCTATTCCGGAGCCTCTAGCGTCAAAATTCTATTTTGACACACATGTTTGTATTAGAAGGTCATCTCGGAGCTTGTGCCTTGAAAGACCCAGTTTTGGAGCATCAAAATCAATGTTTGGAAGCAAAATAAGGTTTCAAGATGCAAGTCCTGATTCTAGAGTCAATAGCATCAAAAACTTATTTTGGTGCATATCGTGCTCTTAGAACGTCATTTCAAAGATTGTGCCTCGAAAGCCCCGGTTTTGGAGCACAACAAGGTTTCAAGATGCAAGTCCCGATTCTAGAGTCAATAGTGTCAAAATCTGATTTTGGCAGACATCGTGCTCTTAGAACCTCATTTTGAAGCTTGTGCCTCACATTTTCGGAGCATCAAAATCAGTGTTTTGAGGCACAACAAGGTTTCAAGATGCAAGCCTCGATTCTAGAGCTAGTAGCATGAAAATTCAATTTTGATGCACATTGTGCTCTTAGAACCATATTTTAGAAATTGTGCCTCAAAAGCCCCAGTTTTGGAGCATCAAAATCGATATTTGGACGCACAACAAGGTTTCAAGATGCAAGTCCTAATTTTGGAGCCAGTAGTGTCAAAATTTGATTTTGACACACATCGTGTTCTTAGAACCTTGTTTTGGAGCTTATGCCTCAAAATATTTGGTTTCGAAACATCAAAATTGGTGTTTAGAGGCACAACAAGCTTTCAAGACGCAAGTCCCTATTCCGGAGCCTGTAGTGTCAAAACGTGATTTTGATGCAAATTGTGCTGTTAGAACCTCGTTTCGGCGCAAGTGGCTCGAAAGCTCCAGTTTCAAAACATCAAAATCAATGTTTAAAGGCACAATAAGGTTTCAAGAAACAAGTCCCAATACTCTAGCTGATAGCTTCAAAACACGATTTTGACAAACATGGTGTTCCTAGAAATACATTTCGGAGGTTGTGCCTCAAAAGCCTCATTTTTGGAGCATAAAAATTTGTGTATAGAGGCAAAACAAGGTTTCAAGACACAAGTCCCAATTCCAGAGTCAGTAACGACAAAACAAAATTTTGATGTGCATCGTGCTCTTATAACCTCATTTCGGAGCTTGTGCCTTGAAAGCCCTGATTTTCGAACATCAAAAGCAATGTTTTGAGGCACAACAAGGTTTCAGGAAGCAAGTCCCTATTCCAGAGCCTGTAGCATCAAAATTCCATTTTGACGCACATCATTCTCTTAGGAGCTCATTTCGGAGCTTGTGCATTGAAAGACCCAATTTTGGAGCATCAAAATCAATATTTAGAGGCACAATAAAGTTTAAAAATGCAAGTCTCGATTCTACAATCAATAGCGTCAAAATATGATTTTTGCGCACATCGTGCTCTTAGAGCCTCATTTTGAAGCTTGAAACTCAAAAGCCCCAATTTCAGAGCATCAAAATCAGTGTTTTGAGGCACAACAAGGTTTCAAGGTGCAAGCCCCGATTCTAGAGCCAGTACCTTCAAAATTCAAGTTTGATGCACATTGGGCTCTTAGAAGCCTATTTTAGAAATTGTGTCTCAAAATCCCCAATTTTGGAGCATCAAAATCGATGTTTGGAAGCACAACAAGGTTTCAAGATGCAAGTCCTAATTCTGGAGCCGGTAGCGTCAAAATTTGATTTTGACGCACATCATGCTCTTAGAACCTTGTTTTGGAGCTTATGCCTCAAAATTGGTGTTTGGAGGCACAACAAGCTTTCAAGATGCAAGTCCCTATTCCAGAGCGTAGTGTTTTGATGCACATCGTGCTCTTAGATCTTTGTTTCGGAGTGTGTGGCTCGAAAGCTCTAGTTTCAAAACATCAAAATCAAAGTTTAAAGGCACAACAAGGTTTCAAGACACAAGTCCCGATTCTCAAGCTGATAGCACGAAAACACGATTTTGACAAATATGGTGTTCTAAGAACCTCATTCCGGAGGCTGTGCCTCAAAAGCCTCATTTTTGGAGCATAAAAATTAGTGTTTGGAGGCACAACAAGGTTTCAAGACATAAGTCCCAATTCCATAGCACAACGCAATTTTGATGTACATTGTGCTTTTAGAACCTCATTTCAGAGCTTGTGCCTTGAAAGACCTGATTTTGGAACATTAAAATCAATGTTTTGAGGGACAACAAGGTTTCAAGAAGCAAGTCCCTATTCCAGAGCCTATAGCGTCAAAAGTCGATTTTGATGCACATCATTCTCTTAGAAGCTCATTCCGGAGCTTGTGCCTCGAAAGACCCAGTTTTGGAGGCACAACAAGGTTTCAAGAAGCAAGTCCCTCTTTTGGAGTCTGTAGCATCAAAATTCCATTTTGATGCACATCATTCTCTTAGAATCTCATTTCGAAGATTGTGCCTTGAAAGACACAGTTTTGGAGCATCAAAATCAATGTTTGGAGGCACAACAAGGTTTCAAGATGCAAGTACCGATTCTAGAGTCAATAGCGTCAAAATCTGATTTTGACGCACATCATGCTCTTAGAACCTTGTTTTGAAGCTTGTGCGTCGAAAGCCCTGGTTGCAGAGCATCAAAATCAGTGTTTTGAGGCACAACAAGGTTTCAAGATGCAAGCCCCGATCCAAGAGCTAGTAGCATCAAAATTCAATTTTGATGCACATTGTGCTCTTAGAACCCTATTTTAGAAATTGTGCATCAAAAGCCCCAGGTTGGAGGCACAACAAGCTTTCAAGATGCAACTCCCTATTCCTGAGCCTATAGTGTCAAAACGTGATTTTGATGCACATCGTGCTCTTAGAACCTCATTTCAGAGCATGTGGCTAGAAAGCTCCAGTTTTGAAACATAGAAATCAATGTTTAAAGGCACAACAAGGTTTCAAGATGCAAGTCCCGATTCTCAAGCTGATAGCGTCAAAACAAGATTTTAACAAACATGGTGTTCTTAGAACCTCATTTTGGAGGTTATGCCTTAAAAGCCTCATTTTTGGAGCGTAAAAATCAGTGATCAAAATCAGTGATTTTGAGCGTAAACCTCATTTCGAAGCTTGTGCCTTGAAAGCCCTAGTTTTCGAGCATCAAAATCAGTGATTTTGAGGCACAACAAGGTTTCAATATGCAAGCCCCGATTCCAGAGCTAGTAGCATCAAAATTTAATTTTGATTCACATTGTGCTCTTAGAACCTTGTTTTAGAAATTGTGCGTCAAAAGCCCCAACTTTGGAGCATCAAAATCAATGTTTCGAGGCACAAGAAGGTTTCAAGATGCAAGTCCTGATTCTGGAGCTGGTAGCATCAAAATTTGATTTTGGTGCACATCGTGCTCTTAGAAACTTGTTTTGGAGCTTATGCCTCAAAATCTTTGGTTTCGAAGCATCAAAATTGGTGTTTGGAGGCACAACAAGCTTTCAAGATGCAAGTCCCTATTTCGAAGCCTGTAGTGTCAACACATAATTTTGATGCACATCTTGCTCTTAGAACGTCATTTCAGAGTGTATGGATCAAAAGCTCCAGTTTTAAAACATCAAAACCAATGTTTAAAGGCTCAACGAGGTTTCAAGACACAAGTCCCAATTCTCAAGCTTATAGCATCAAAACAAGATTTTGACAAACATGGTGTTCTTAGAACCTCATTTCGGAGGTCATGCCTGAAAAGATTCATTTTTGGAGCATAAAAATTAGTGTTTGGAGGCACAAAAAGGTTTGAAGACACAAGTCCCAATTGAAGAGTCAGTAGCGTCAAAACCCAATTTTGATGTACCTCTTGCTCTAAGAACCTCATTTCGAAGTTTGTGCGTTGAAAGCCCTGATTTTGGCACAACAAGGTTTCACGACAAAACTACCGATTCTCAAGCTGATGGCATCAAAACACGATTTTCACAAACATGGTGTTCTTAGAAACTCATTTCAGAGGTTGTACCTCTAAAGCCTCGCTTTTGGAGCATAAAAATTAGTGTTTAAATCCTAATTTTAGAGTCAAAATTCCTTTTTGAGGCACATCATTCACTTAGAAGCTCATTTCGGAGCTTGTGCCTCGAAAGACCCAGTTTTCAAGCATCAAAATCAATGTTTGGAGGTACAACAAGGTTTCAAGATGTAAGTCATGATTCTAGAGTCAATAGCATCAAAATCTAATTTTGGTGCACATCGTACTTTTAGAACCTCATTTCGAAGCTTGTGTCTCGAAAGCCTCAGGTTCGGAGCATCAAAATCAGTGTTTTGTGGCACAACAAGGTTTCAAGATACAAGCCCCGATTTTAGATCCACTAGCATCAAAATTCAATTTTGATGCACATTGTGCTCTTAGAACCCTATTTTAGAAATTGTGCGTCAAAAACCCTTGTTTTGGAGCTTATCTCTCAAAATGTGATTTTGATGCACATCGTGCTCTTAGAACCTCATTTCGGAGAATGTTGCTGGAAAGCTCCAGTTTTAGAACATCAAAATCAATGTTTAAAGGCACAACAAGGTTTCAAGACACAAGTCCCGATTCTCAAGCTGATAGCTTCAAAACATGATTTTGAGAAACATGGTGTCCTTAGAACCTCATTTCGAAGGTTGTGCCTCAAAAGCGTCATTTTTGGAGCTTAAAAATTAGTGTTTGGAGGCACAACAAGGTTTCAAGACACAAGTCCCAATTCTAGAGTCGGTAGCATTAAGACACAATTTTGATGTAGATCGTGCTCTTAGAACCTTGTTTTGGAGCTTATGCCTCAAAATCTTCAATTTCGAAGCATCAAAATTCGTGTTTGGAGGCACAACAAGCTTTCAAGATGAAAGTCCATATTATGGAGCATATAGTGTCAAAACATGATTTTGATGCACATCTACTCTTAGAACCTCGTTTCGGAGCGTATGGCTCGAAAGCTCCAGTTTCAAAACATCAAAATCAATGTTTAAAGGTGCAACAATGTTTCACGACAAAAGTCTCGATTCTCAAGCTTGTGCCTCAAAAGACCTAGTTTTGGAGCATTAAAATCAATGTTTGGAGGCACAACAAGGTTTCAAGATGCAAGTGCCGATTCTAGAGTGAATAGCGTCAAAATCGGATTTTGGCGCACATCGTGCTCTTAGTACCTCATTTTGAAGCTTGTGCCTCGAAAGCCCCAGTTTCGGAGCATCAAAATCAGTGTTTTGAGGAACAACAAGGTTTCAAGATGCAAACCCCGATTATAGAGCCAGTACCATCAAACTTCAATTTTGATGTGCATTGTGCTCTTAGAACCCTATTTTAGAAAATTATGCCTCAAAATCCCCAGTTTTGGAGCATCAAAATTGATGTTTCGAGGCACAACAATGTTTAAGGATGCAAACCTTGATTCTGGAGCCGCTAGTGTCAAAATTTGATTTTGACGCACATCATGCTCTTAGACCCTTGTTGTGGAGCTTATATGTCAAAATCTTTGGTTTTGAAGCATCAAAATTGGTGTTTGGAGGCACAACAAGCTTTCAAGATGCAAGTCCCTATTCCAGAGCTTGTACAACCAAAACATGATCTTGATGAATAGCCTACTCTTAGAACCTCATTTCGGAGCATGTGGCTCGAAAGCTCTAGTTTCAGAACATCAAAATCAATCTTTAAAGGCACAACAAGCTTTCAACACACAAGTCTTGATTCTCAAGCTGATAGCACGAAAACACAATTTTGACAAACATGGTGTTCTTAGAACCTCATTTCGGAGGTTGTGCAAAAAAAACCTCATTTTTGGAGCATAAAAATTAGTGTTTGGAGGCACAACATGGTTTCCAAAAACAAGTCCCAATTCCAGAGTCGGTAATGTCAAAACATAACTTTGATGTACATCGTGCTCTTAGAACCTCATTTCGGAGCATGTGTCTTGAGAGCCCTCTTTTTGGAACATCAAAATCAACGTTTTGAGGCATAACAAGGTTTCAAGAAGCAAGTCTCTATTTTGGAGCCTGTAGCATCAAAATTCCATTTTGACGCAGATCATTGCCCTTAGAAGCTCATTTCAAAGCTTGTGCCTCAAAAGACCCAGTTTTGGAGCATCAAAATCAATGTTTGGAGGCACAACAAGGTTTGAAGATGCAATTCTTGATTCTAGAGTCAATAGCATCAAAATTTGATTTTGGCGCACATCATGATCTTAGAACCTCATTTTGAAGCTTGTGCTAAGAAAGTCCTAGTTTTGGAGCATCAAAATTAGTGTTTTGAGGCACAACAAGTTTTCAAGATGCAAGCACAGATTCTAGAGCCACTAGCATCAAAATTCAATTTTGATGAACAATGTGCTCTTACAACCCTTATTTAGAAATTGTGCCTCAAAAGCCCTAGTTTTGGAGCATCAAAATCGATGTTTGGAGGCACAACAAGGTTTCAAGATGAAAGTCCTGATTCTGGAGCCGGTAGCGTCAGAATTTGATTTTGACGCACATCGTGCATTTAGAACCTTGTTTCAGAGCGTGTGGCTCAAAAGCTCCAATTTCCAAACATCAAATTCAATGTTTAAAGGCACAACAAGGTTTCAAGACACAAGTCTTGATTCTCAAGCTGATAGCGTCAAAACATGATTTTGACAAACATGGTGTTCTTAGAACCTCATTTCGGAGGTTGTGCCTCAAAAACCTCATTTTTGGACCATAAAAATTAGTCTTTGGAGGCACAACAAGGTTTCCAGAAACAAGTCCCAATTCCAGAGTCGGTAGCATCAAAATGTAATTTTGATGTACATCGTCCTCTTAGAACCTCATTTCGGAGCTTGCGCCTTGAAAGCCTTGATTTTTGAACATCAAAATTAATGTTTTGAGGCACAGCAAGGTTTCAAGAAGCAAGTCACTATAACGGAGCCTGCAGCATCAACATTCCTCCAATTTGACGCACATCATTCTCTTAGAAGCTCATTTCAGAGCTTGTGCCTCAAAAGACCCAGTTTTTTAGCATCAAAATCAATGTTTGGAGGCACAACATGGTTTCAAGATGCAAGTCCCGATTCTAGAGTCAATAGCATCAAATTCTTATTTTGGGGCACATTGTGCTCTTAGAACATCATTTTGAAGCTTGTGCCTCGAAAGCCCCAGGTGCGGAGCATTAAAATCAGTGTTTTGAGGCAAAACAAGGTTTCAAGATACAAGTCATGATTCCTGAGCCGGTAGCATCAAAATTTGGTTTTAATGCACATCATGGTCTTAGAACCTTGTTTTGGAACTTATGCCTCAAAATCTTCGGTTTCAAAGCATCAAAATTGGTGTTTGGAGGCACAACAAGCTTTCAAGATGCAAGTCCCTATTCCAGAGCCTGTAGTATCAAAACGTGATTTTGATGCACATCATGCTCTTAGAACCTCGTTTCAGAGCGTGTGGCTCGAAAGCTCCAATTTCAAAACATCAAAATCAATGTTTAAAGGCACAACAAGATTACAAGACACAAGTCCGGATTCTCAAGCTGATTGAGTCAAAATACGATGTTGACAAACATGGTGTTCTAAGAACTTCATTTCGGAGGTTGTGCCCCAAAAGCCTCATTTTTGGAGCATAAAAATTAGTGTTTGGAAGCACAACGAGCTTTCAAGACACAAGTGCCAATTCCAGAGTTGGTAGCGTCAAAATGCAATTTTGATGTACATCGTGCTCTTAGAACCTCATTTCGGAGCTTGTGCCTTCAAAGCCCTGATTTTGGAACATCAAAATCAATGTTTTTAGGCACAACAAGGTTTCAAGAAGAAAGTCCCTATTCCGGATTCTGTAGCGTCAAAATTCCATTTTGACACACATCATTCTCTTACAAGCTCATTTCAAAGCTTGTGCCACGAAAAACCCAGTTTTGGAGCATCAATATCAATGTCTGGAGGCACAACAAGGTTTCAAGATGCAAGTCCCAATTCTAGAGACAATAGTGTCAAAATTCAATTCTGATGCACATTGTGCTCTTAGAACCCTTTGTTAGAAATTGTGCCTCAAAAGTCCTAGTTTTTGAACATCAAAATGAATTTTTTGAGTCACAACAAGGTTTCAAGAAGCAAGTCCCTATTTTGGAGCCTGTAGCTTCAAAATTTCATTTTGACGCACACCACTCTCTTAGAAGCTCATTTCAGAGCTTGTGCCTCGAAAGACCAATTTTTGGAGAATCAAAATCAATGTTTGGAGGCACAACATGGTTTCAAGATGCATGTCCTGATTCTAGAGTCAATAGCATCAAAATCAGATTTTTACGCACATCGTGCTCTTAGAACCTCATTTTGAAGCTTGTGCCTCAAAAGCCCCGGTTTTAGAGCATCAAAATCAATGTTTTGAGGCACAAAAAGGTTTCAAGATGCAGGCCCTGATTTTAGAGCCAGTAGCATCAAAATTCAATTTTGATGCACATTGTGCTCTTAAAACCCTCTTTTAGAAGTTGTGCCTCAAAAGCCCCAGTTTTGGTGCATCAAAATCGATGTTTCGAGGCACAATAAGGTTTCAAGATGCAAGTCCTTATTTTGGAGCCAGTAGTGTCAAAATTTGATTTTGACGCACATCGTACTCTTAGAACCTTGTTTTGGAGCTTATGCCTCAAAATCTTCGGTTTCCAAGCAGCAAAATTGGTGTTTGGAGGCACAACAAGCTTTCAAGATGCAAGTCCCTATTCTGGAGCCTGTAGTGTCAAAACATGATTTTGATGCTCATCGTGCTCTTAGAACCTCATTTCGGAGCGTGTGGCTTGGAAGCTCCAGTTTTGAAACATCAAAATCAATGTTTAAAGGCACAATAAGGTTTCAAGACACAAGTCCCATTTCTCAAGCTGATAGCGTAAAAACACGATTTTGACAAACATGGCTTTCTTAGAACCTCTTTTCGGAGGTTGTGCCTCAAAAGCCTCCTTTTTGGAGCATAAAAATTATTGTTTAGAGGCACAACAAGGTTTCTAGACACAAGTCCCAATTCCAGGCTCCGTAGCATGAAAACGCAATTTTCATATACATCGTGCTCTTAGAACCTCATTTTGGAGCTTGTGCCTTGAAAGCCCTGATTTGGGAACATCAAAATCAATGTTTTGAGGCACAACAAGGTTTCAAGAAGCAAGTCCCTATTCTCGAGACTATAGTGTCAAAATTTCATTTTGACGCACATCATTCTCTTAGAAGCTCATTTCGGAGCTTGTGCCTTGAAAAACCCAATTTTGGAGCATCAAAATCAATATTTGGAGGCACAACAAGGTTTCAAGATGCAAGTCCTGATTCTAGAGTCAATATCATCAAATTTGATTTTGGCACACATCGTGCTCTTGGAACCTGATTTTGAAACTTGTGCCTTGAAAGCCCCAGTTTCGGAGCATCAAAATCAGTGTTTTGAGGCACAACAAGGTTTCAAGATGCAAGCCCCGATTCTAGAGCCAGTAGCATCAAAATTCAATTTTGATCCACATTGTGCTCTTAGAACCCTGTTTTAGAAATTGTGCCTCAAAAGCCCCCGTTTTGGAGCATCAAAATTGATGTTTGGAGGCACAACAAGGTTTCAAGATGCAAGTCCTGAATCTTGAGCCGGTAGAGTCAAAATTTGATTTTGATGCACATCGTGCTCTTACAACCTTGTTCTGGAGCATATCCCTCAAAATCTTCGGTTTCGAAGCATTAAAATTGGTGTTTGGAGGCACAAAAAGCTTTCAAGATGCAACTCCCTATTCCAGAGCCTATAGTTTGAAAATGTGATTTTGATGCACATCATGCTCTTAGAACCTCATTTCAAAGCGTGTGGCTTGAAAGCTCTAGTTTCAAAACATCAAAATCAATGTTTAAAGGCATAACAAGGTTTCAAAACACAAGTCCCAGTTCTCAAGCTGATAGCATCAAAATACAATTTTGACACACATGGTGTTCTAAGAATTTCATTTCGGAGGGTGTGCCAGTACCATCAAAATTCAATTTTGATGCACATTGTGCTCTTAGAACCCTGTTTTAGAAATTGTGCCTCAAAAGTCCAAGTCCTGATTCTGGAGCCGGTAGCATCAAAATTTTATTTTGACGCACATCATGCTCTTAGAACCTTGTTTCGGAGCTTACACCTCAAAATCTTTGGTTTTGAAGCATCAAAATTGGTGTTTGGAGGCACAACAAGCTTTCAGGATGTAAGTCCCTATTCGAGAGCCTGTAGTGTCAAAACGTGATTTTGATGCACATCGTGCTCTTAGAACCTTGTTTTGGAGCTTGTGGCTCGAAAGCACCAGTTTCAAAACATCAAAATCAACGTTTAAAGGCACAACAAGGTTTCAAGACACCAGTCCCGATTCTCAAGCTGATAGCGTCAAAACTCAATTTTGACAAACATGGTGTTCTTAGAACCTCATTTCGGAGGTTGTGCTTCAAAAGCCTCGTTTTTGGAGCATAAAAATTAGTTTTGGGGCACAAAAGGTTTCAAGATGAAAGTCCCTATTCCAAAGCCTATAGCGTCAAAATTCCTCACATCATTCTCTTAGAAGTTCATTTCGGAGCTTGTGCCTCGAAAGACCCAGTTTTTTAGCATCAAAATCAATGTTTGGAGGCACAACAAGGTTTCAAGATGCAATTCTTGATTTTGGAGCTGGTAGCCTCAAAATTTGATTTTGACGCACATCATGCTCTTAGAACCTTGTTTTGGAGCATATGCCTCAAAATCCTCGGTTTCGAAGCATTAAAATTGGTGTTTAAAGGCACAACAAGCTTTCAAGACGCAATTCCATATTCCAAAGCCTGTAGTGTCAAAACCTAATTTTGATGCACATCATGCTCTTAGAACCTCGTTTCAGAGCGTGTGGCTCGAAAGCTCGAGTTTCGAAACATCAAAATAAATGTTTAAAGGCATAACAAGGTTTCAAGACACAATTCTCGATTCTCAAGCTGATAGCGTCAAAACACGATTTTGACAAACATGGTGTTCTAAGAACCTCATTTCAGAGGTTGTGCCTCAAAAGCCTCATTTTTGGAGGATAAAAATTAGTGTTTGGAGGCACAACAAGGTTTCAAGACACAAGTCCCAATTCCAGATTTGGTAGCATCAAAACGCAATTTTGAAGGACATTGTGCTCTTAGAACCTCATTTTGGAGCTTTTGCCTTGAAAGCCCTGATTTTGGAACATCAAAATTAATGTTTTGAGGCACAACAAGGTTTGAAGAATTAAGTCACTATTCCGGAGCTGTGGTGTCAAAATTCCATTTTGACGCACATCATTCTATTCGAAGCTCATTTCAGAGCTTGTGCCTCGAAAGACCCAGTTTTGGAGCTTGAAAATCAATGTTTGGAGGCACAACAAGGTTCTAAGATGCAATTCCTGATTCTAGAGTCAATAGCGTCAAAATTTGATTTTGGTGCACATCGTGCTCTTAGAACCTTGTTTTGGAGCTTATGCCTCAAAATCTTCGGTTTCTAAGCATCAAAAATGGTGTTTGGAGGCACAACAAGCTTTCAGGATGCAAGTCCCTATTACGGAGCCTATAGTGTCAAAACGTGATTTTGATGCATATCGTGCTCTTAGAACCTTGTTTCGGAGCGTGTGGCTTGAAATCTCGATTTTCAAAACATCATAATCAATGATTAAAAGCACAACAAGGTTTCTAGACACAAGTCCCAATTCCAGAGTTGGTAGCGTCAAAACGCAATTTTGATGTACATCGTGCTCTTAGAACCTCATTTCAGAGCTTGTGCCTTGAAAGCTCTGATTTGGGAACATGAAAATCAACGTTTTGAGGCACAACAATGTTTCAAGAAGCAAGTCCCTATTCCGAAAATTGTAGCGTCAAAATTCCATTTTGACGCACATCATTCTCTTAGAAGCTCATTTCGGAGCTTGTGCCTCAAAAGACCCAGTTTTGGAGCATGAAAATCAATATCTGGAGGCACAACAAGGTTTCAAGATGCAATTCCCGATTGTAGAGTCAATAACGTCAAAATGTGATTTTGGCGCACATCGTGCTCTTAGAACCTCATTTCAAAGCTTGTGCCTCGAAAGCCTTAGTTTTGGAGCATCAAAATCAATGTTTTGAGGCACAACAAGGTTTAAAGATGCAAGCACCTATTCTAGAGCCAGTAGCATCAAAATTCAATTTTGATGCACATTGTTCTCTTAGAACCTTGTTTTAGAAATTGTGCCTCAAAAGCCCCAGTTTTGGCGAATCAAAATCGATGTTTGGAGGGACAACAAGGTTTAAAGATGCAAGTCCTTATTCCTAAACTGGTAGCATCAAAATTTGATTTTCATGCACATCGTGCTCTTAAAACCTTGTTTTGGAACTTATGCCTCAAAATCTTTGGTTTCGAAGCATCAAAATTGGTGTGTGGAGGCACAACAAGCTTTCAAGACGTAATTCCCTATTCCGGAGCCTTTAGTGTCAAAACGTGATTTTGATGCACATCGTGCTCTTAGAATCTCATTTCGGAGCATGTGGTTCGAAAGCTCCAGTTTCAAAACATCAAAATCAATGTTTAAAGGCACAACAAGGTTTCAAGCCACAAGTCCCGATTCTCAAGCTGATAGCGTCAAAACATGATTTTGACAAACATAATGTTCTTAGAATCCCATTATGAAGCTTGTGCCTCAAAAGCCTTGTTTTTGGAGTATAAAAATTAGTGTTTTGAGGCACAGTAAGGTTTCAAGATACATTTCCCAATTCCATAGTTGGTATCGTCAAAACACAATTTTGATGTACATCGTGCTCTTAGAACCCCATTTCCGAGCTTTTGCCTTGAAAGCCCTGATTTTGGAACATCAAAATCAATGTTTTGAGGCACAACAAGGTTTCAAAAATCAAGTCCCTATTTTGGAGCGTATAGCGTCAAAATTCCTTTTTGACGCACATGTTTGTCCTAGAAGCTCATCTCGGAGCTTGTGCCTCGAAAGAGCCAGTTTTGGAGCATCAAAATCAATGCTTGGTAGTAAAATAAGGTTTCAAGATGCAAGTCCCGATTCTAGAGTCAATAGTGTCAAAAACTAATTTTGGTACATATCGTGCTCTTAGAACCCCATTTCAAAGCTTGTGCCTCAAAAGCCCCAGTTTTGGAGCATCAAAATCAGTGTTTTCCGACACAACAAGGTTTCAAGATGCAAGCCCCGATTTTAGAGAAAATAGCATCAAAATTCAATTTTGATGCACATTGTGCTCTTACAACCCTCTTTTAGAAATTGTGCTTGAAAAGCCCCAATTTTGGAGCATCAAAATTGATATTTGGCGGCACAACAAGGTTTCAAGATGCATGTTTTGATTCTAGAGTCAATATCATCAAAATCTAATTTTGGCACACATCGTCCTCTTAGAACCTCAGTTCGAAGCTTGTGCCTCAAAAGCCCCGGTTACAGAGCATCAAAATCAGTGTTTTGAGGTACAACAAGGATTCAAGATGCAAGCCCCGATTCTAGAGCTAGTAGCATCAAAATTCAATTTTGAATCACATTGTGCTCTTAGAACCCTGTTTTAGAAATTGTGCCTCAAAAGCCCCAATTTTGCAGCATCAAAATCGATGTTTGGAGGAAAAAAAGGTTTCAAGATGCAAGTCCTGATTCTTGAGCCGGTAGAGTCAAAATTTTATTTTGACACACATCATGCTCTTAGAACCTTGCTTTGGAGGTTATGCCTCAAAATCTTCGATTTCGAAGCATCGAAATTCGTGTTTGTAAGCATTACAAGGTTTCAAGATAAAAGTCTCGATTCTCAAGCTGATAGCGTCAAAACATGATTTTGACAAACATGGTGTTCTTAGAACCTCATTTTGGAGGTTGTGCCTCAAAAGCCTCATTTCTGGAACATAAAAATTAGTGTTTGGAGGCACAACAAGGTTTCAAGACACAAGTCCCAATTCCAGAGTCGGTAACGTCAAAACACAATTTTGATGTACATCGAGCTCTTAAAACTTCATTTCAAAGGTTCTGCCTTTAAAGACGTAGTTTTGGAGCATCAAAATCAATGTTTGGAGGCACAAGCGTCAAAATTCAATTTTGACGCACCTCATTCTCTTAGAAGCTCATTTCGGAGCTTGTGCCTTGAAAGACCCAATTTGGAGAATCAAAATCAATGTTTTGAGGCACAACAAGGTTTCAAGATGCAATTCCGGAATCTAGAGTCAATAGCGTCAAAATCTAATTTTGGTGCACATCGTGCTCTTAGAACCTCATTTCGAAGCTTGTACCTCAAAAGCCCCGGTTGCGGAGCATCAAAATTAGTGTTTTGAGGCACAACAACGTTTCAAGATGCAAGCCCCAATTATAGAGCCAGTAGCATCAAAATTCAATTTTGATGCACATTGTGCTTTTAGAACCCTGTTTTAGAAATTGTGCCTAAAAAGCCCGAATTTTGGAGCATCAAAATAAATGTTTGGAAGCACAACAAGGTTTCAAAATGCAAGTCCTGATTCTTGAGCCGGTAGCATCAGAATTTGATTATGACACACATCGTGTTCTTAGAACCTTGTTTTGCAGCTTATGCCTCAAAATCTTCAGTTTCGAATCATCAAAATTGGTGTTTGGCGACACAATAAGCTTTCAAGATGCAAGTTCCTATTCTGGAGCTTGTAGTGTCAAAACGTGAATTTGATGCACATCGTGCTCTTAGAACCTTATTTCGGAGCGTGTGGCTCGAAAGCTCCAGTTTCAAAACATCAAGATCAATGTTTAAAGCCACAACAAGGTTTCAGGACACAAGTCCCGATTCTCCAGTTGATAGTGTCAAAACACGATTTTGACAAACATAATGTTCTTAGAATCCCATTACGGAGGTTGTGCCTCAAAAGCCTCATTTTTGGAGAATAAAAATTACTATTTGGAGGCACAACAAGGTTTCAAGACACAAGTCCCAATTCCAAAGTTAGTAGTGTCAAAACACAATTTTGATTTAGATCATGCTCTTAGAACCTCATTTCGAAGCTTGTGCCTTGAAAGCCCTAATTTTGGAACATCAAAATTAATGTTTTGAGGCACAACAAGGTTTCAAGAATCAAGTCTCTATTCCGGAGCCTGTAGCATCAAAATTCCATTTTGACGCACATGTTTGTATTAGAAAGTCATATCGGAGCTTGTGCCTCGAAAGACCCAATTTTGGAAACAAAACAAGGTTTCAAGATGCTAGTCCTGATTCTAGAGTCATTAGTGTCAAGAACTGATTTTGGTGCATAGCATACTCTTAGAACCTCATTTCAAAGATTGTGCCTCAAAACCCCCGGTTTTGGAGCATCAAAATCAGTGTTTTGCAGCACAACAAGGTTTAGAACCTTCTTTTGGAGCTTGAGCCTTAAAATCTTTGGTTTCGAAGCATCAAAATTGGTGTTTTAAGGCAAAACAAGCTTTCAAGATGCAAGTCCCTATTCTAGAGCCTATAGTGTCAATACGTGATTTTGATGCACATCGTGCTCTTAGAACCTCATTTCAGAGTGTGTAGCTCGAAAGCTCCAATTTCAAAACATCAAAATCAATGTTTAAAGGCACAATAAGGTTAAGAGACAAAAGTCCAGATTCTCAAGTTGATTGTGTCAAAATGAGATTTTGACAAACATGGTGTTCTTAGAACCTCATTTTGGAGGTTATGCCCCAAAAGCCTCATTTTTGGAGCATAAAAATTTGTGTTTGGAGGCACAACAAGGTTTCAAGACACAAGTCCCAATTCCAGTATCGGTGGCATCAAAATGCAATTTTGATGTACATCGTGCTCTTAGAACCTCGTTTCGGAGCCTGTGCCTAGAAAGCCCTGATTTTGGAACATCAAAATCAATGTTTTGAGGCAGAACAAGGTTTCAAGAAGCAAGTCCCTATTCCGGAGCCTGTAGCTTCGAAATTCCATTTTGACGCACATTATTCTCTTAGAAGCTTATTTCGGAGCTTGCACCATGAAAGACCCAGTTTTGGAGCATCAAAATCAAAGTCTGGAGGCACAACAAGGTTTCAAGATGCAAGTCAATTGCGTCAAAATCAGATTTTGATGCACATAGTGCTCTTAGAACCTCATTTCGAAGCTTGTGCCTCGAAATCCCCGTTTTTGGAGAATCAAAATTAGTGTTTTGAGGCACAACAAGGTTTCAAGATGCAAGCCTTGATTCTAGAGCTAGTAGCATCAAAATTCATTTTTGATGCACATTGTGCTCTTAGAACCCTGTTTTAGAAATTGTGCCTCAAAAGCCCCAGTTTCAAGATGCAAGTCCTAATTCTTGAGCCGTTAGAGTTAAAATTTGATTTTGATGCACATCGTACTCTTAGAACCTTGTTTATGACTTCATGCCTCAAAATCTTCGGTTTCAAAGCATCGAAATTCGTGTTTGGAGGCACAACAAGCTTTCAAAATGCAAGTCCCCATTTTGGAGCCTGTAGTGTGAAAACATGATTTTGATACACATCATGCTCTTAGAACCTAGTTTCAGAGCATGTGGCTCAAAAGCTCCAGTTTCAAAACATCAAAATAAATATTGGTCTTCTTACAACCTCATTTCGGAGGTTGTGCCTCAAAAGCCTCATTTTTGGAGCATAAAAATTAATGTCTGGAGAAACAACAAGGTTTCAAGACACAAGTCCCAATTCTAGAGTCGGTAGCATCAAAATGCAATTTTAATATACATCATGCTCTTAGAACCTCTTTTCGGAGCTTGTGCCTTGAAAGGCTTGATTTTGGAATATCAAAATAAGTGTTTTGAGGCACAAGAAGGTTTCAAGAAGCAAGTCCTATTCGAGAGCCTGTAGCGTCAAAAGTCCATTTTGACGCACATCATTCTCTTAGAAGCTCATTTCAGAGCTTGTGCCTCGAAAGACCCATTTTTGAAGCATCAAAATTGATGTTTGGAGGCACAACAAGGTTTCAAGATGCAAGTCCTAATTCTGAAGTTGGTAGCATCAAAAATTGATTTTCACGCACATCATGCTCGTAGAACCTTGTTTTGGAGCTTATGCCTCAAAATATTCGGTTTCGAAGCATCAAAATTTGTGTTTGGAGGCACAACAAGCTTTCAAGACGCAAGTCCCTATTCCGGAGACTGTAGTGTCAAAACGTGATTTTGATGCAAATCGTTCTCTTAGAACCTCGTTTCGGAGTATGTGGCTCGAAAGGTTCAGTTTCAAAACATCAAAATCAATGTTTAAAGACACAACAAGGTTTCAAGACACAAGTCCCGATTCTCTAGTTGATAGCGTTAAAACACAATTTTGACAAACATGGTGTTCTTAGAACAACATTTCGGAGGTTATGCCTCAAACGCCTCATTTTTTGACCATAAAAATTAGTGTTTGGAGGCACAACAAGGTTTCAAGACACAAGTCCCAATTCCAGAGTTGGTAGCGTCAAAACACAATTTTGATATATATCGTGCTCTTAGAACCTCATTTCGGAGCTTGTGCCTTGAAAGCCCTGATTTTCGAACATCAAAAGCAATGTTTTGAGGCACAACAAGGTTTCAGGAAGCAAGTCCCTATTCCAGAGCCTGTAGCGTCAAAATTCCATTTTCACACACATCATTCTCTTAGAAACTCATTTCGGAGCTTGTAACTCAAAAGACCCTATTCTAGAGTAACTCATTTCTCTTAGAAAATCAGTATTTTGAGGCACAACAAGGTTTCAAGATGCAAGACCCTATTCTAGAGCCAGTAGTATGAAAATTCAAGTTTGATGGACATTGTGCCCTTAGAACCCTGTTTTAGAAATTGTGCCTCAAAAGCCCCAATTTTGGAGCATCAAAATTGATTTTTGGAGTCACAACAAAGTTTCAACATGCAAGTGTCGATTATAGAGTTAATAGCGTCAAAATCTGATTTTGGCGCACATAGTGCTCTTCAAACCTCATTCGAAGGTTTTGCCTCAAAAGCCCCATTTTCAGAGCATCAAAACCAATGTTTTGAGGCACAACAAGGTTTCAAGATGCAAGCCCCGATTCTAGAACCTTGTTTGGAGGCACAACAGGCCTTCTCAAGCTAATAGCTTTAAAACACGATTTTGACAAACATGGTGTTCTTAGAACCTCATTTCAGAGGTTATGCCTCAAAAGCCTCATTTTTGGAACATAAAAATTAGTGTTTGGAGGCACAACAAGGTTTCAAGATAAAAGTCCCAATTCCAGAGTTAGTAGCGTTAGAATACAATTTTGATGTACATCATGCTCTTAGAACCTCATTTCGGAGATTGTGCCTTGAAAGCCCTAATTTTGGCATATCAAAATCAATGTTTAGAGGCACAACAAGGTTTCAAGAAACAAGTCCCTATTCCGGAGCCAGTAGCATCAAAATTCCATTTTGACGCACATCATTCTTTGAGAAGCTCATTTCAGAGCTTGTGCCTCGAAAGACTCAGTTTTGGAGCATCAAAATCAATGTTTGGAGGCACAACAAGGTTTCAAGATGCAAGTCCTGATTCTAGAGTCAATAGCATCAAAATCTTATTTTGGTGCACATCGTGCTCTTAGAACCTCAAAAGCCCTGGTTTCGGATCATCAAAATCATTGTCTTGAGGCACAACAAGGTTTCAAGATGCAAGCCCCTATTCAAGAGCCAGTAGCATCAAAATTCAACTTTGATGCACATTGTACCCTTAAAACCCTGTTTTAGAACCTTGTTTTGGAGTTTATGCCTCAAAATCATTGGTTTCGAAGCATCAAAATAGGTGTTTGGAGGCACAACAAGCTTTCGAGACGCAAGTCCCTATTTCGGAGCCTGTCATGTCAAAATGTGATTTTGATGCACATCGTGCTCTTAGAAACTCATTTCGGAGCATGTGGCTCGAAAGCACCAGTTTCTAAACACCCAAATCAATGCTTAAAGGCACAACAAGGTTTCAAGACACAAGTCCCAAATCTCAAGGTGATAGCATCAAAACACGACTTTGACAAACATGGTGTTCTCATAACCTCATTTCGGAGGTCGTGGCTCAAAGAGCCTCATTTTTGGAACATAAAAACTAGAATTTGGAGTCAGAACAAGGTTTCAAGACACAAGTCCCAATTCCAGAGTGGGTAGAGTCAAAATGCAGTTTTGATGTACATCATGCTCTTAGAACCTAATTTCGAAGATTGTGTCTTGAAAGCCCTGATTTTGGGACATCAAAATCAATGTTTTGAGGCACAACAAGGTTTCAAGAAACAAGTCCCTACTCCAGAGCCAGTAGAGTCAAAATTCCATCATTTTTTGAGAAGCTCATTTCAAAGCTTGTACCTCGAAAGACTCAGTTTTGGAGCATCAAAATCAATGTTTGGAGGCACAACAAGATTTCAAGATGCAAGTCCTGATTCTAGAGTCAATAGCATCAAAATCTGATTTTGGTGCACATCGTGCTCTTAAAACCTCATTTCAAAGCTTGTGCCTCAAAAGCCCTGGCTTCGGATCATCAAATTTAGTGTTTTGAGGCACAACAAGGTTTCAGTAGCATCAAAATTCAAGTTTGATGCACATTGTGCCGTTAGAACCCTGTTTTAGAAATGGTGCCTCCAAAGCCCTAGTTTTGGAGCATGAAAATCGATTTTTGGAGTCACAAACAAAGTTTCAAGATGCAAGTCCTGATTATAGAGTTAATAGCGTCAAAATCTGATTTTGGCGCACATCGTGCTCTTAAAACCTCATTCAAAGCTTGTGCCTCAAAAGACCCAGATTCAGAGCAT
>NW_026729342.1:7500-30000 GCF_030272615.1 Cryptomeria japonica
GGGTGCGCACCTCGCGTGCACCTTCGCTGCGGTGGGCACCTTGGCTGGGTTGCGCGCCTTGGTGGGCACCATGCAGTGCACGAAGTCGGAGCCCGGATTGCCCCGGGCGCGCACCTCCGCCAGGGTGGGCACCTTGGTGCGCACAACTTGCCTGGGCTGCGCACCAGGAAGGGCTCAAGATGGCACCCGCGTTCCGTTTTTTTCACTATCTTTCAGAACGGAAATTTTAAAATCTCGTTTTTTTTTGCCTTTTCTGGAAATTAGTGAAGGCAGCGCATCAAAGGTGCGCAACGCTGGTGCGAACCTGGGAGCGCTCCGATGTGTGCTCCAAGGTGCGGCGTGCACGAAGTCGGACCCCGGTTTGCCCCGGGTGCGCACCTCGCGTGCACCTTGGTGCGCACACCTTGGCTGGGTTGCGCGCCCTGGTGGGCACCATGGTGCGCACCAAGGAGCGCTCCGAAGTGTGCTCCAAGGTGCGGCGTGCACGAAGTCGGAGCCCGGTTTGCCCCGGGTGCGCACCTCGCGTGCACCTTCGCCGCGGTGGGCACCATGGCGTGCACGAAGTCGGAGCCCGGTTTGCCCCGGGTGCGCACCTCGCGTGCACCTTCGCCGGGGTGGGCACCTTGGTGTGCAGACCTTGGCTGGGTTGCGCGCCCTGGTGGGCACCATGGTGCGCACCAAGGAGCGCTCCGAAGTGTGCTCCAAGGTGCGGCCTGCACGAAGTCGGAGCCCGGTTTGCCCCGGGTGTGCACCTCGGGTGGGCACCTTGGTGCGCATGCCTTGCCTGGGCTGCGCACCAGGGCGGGCTCAAGATGGCACCCGCGTTCCTTTTTTTTCACTATCTTTCAAAACGGAAATTTTAAAATCTCATTTTTTTTTGCCTTTTTCTGGAAATTAGTGAAGGCAGCGCATCAAAGGTGCGCACCTCGCTGCCCACCACGGTGCGCAACGCCGGTGGGCACCCGGGAGTGCTTCGAAGTGTGCTCCAAGGTGCTGCGTGCACGTTGTCGGAGCCCGGTTTGCCCCGGGTGCGCACCTCGCGTGCACCTTCGTCGGGGTGGGCACCTTGGCTGGGTTTGCCCCGGCTGCGCTCCGAAGCGGGGTTATTGGAGCGCCGCCTCTTTTTTTGTCGGAGCGTTTGGTGGGGTTTCTCGCATTGGCTCTTCCGAGGCCCGGTTGCCACCCTGGCGCGCACGAAGTCGGAAGTAGGGTTAATTGCCCGGGTGCGCACCTTTGCCAGGGTGGGCACCTTACCTGGGCTGCGCACCAGGGCGGGCTCAAGATGGCACGCGCGTTCCGTTTTTTTCACTATCTTTCAAAACGGAAATTTTAAAATCTCCTTTTTTTTTTGCCTTTTCTGGAAATTAGTGAAGGCAGCGCATCAAAGGTGCGCACCTCGCTGCCCACCTTGGTGTGCTCTGAGGTGCGCACCCGGGAGCGCTACGAAGTGTGCTCCAAGGTGCGGCGTGCACGTTGTCGGAGCCCGGTTTGCCCCGGGTGCGCACCTCGCCTGCACCTTGGCCGGGGTGGGCACCTTGGCTGGGTTTGCCCAGGGTGCGCTCCGAAGCGGGGTTACTGGAGCGCCCCCTCTTTTTTTGTCAGAGCGTTTGGTGGGGTTTCTCGCATTGGCTCTTCCCAGGCCCGGTTGTTGGGTGCGCTCCCACCCTGGCGCGCGCGAAGTTGGAAGTTGGGTTAATTGCCCGGGCGCGCACCTTCGCCAGGGTGGGCACCTTGGTGCGCACACCTTGGCTGGGCTGCGCACCAGGGCGGGCTCAAGATGGCACCAGCATTCCCTTTTTCTCACTATCTTTCAAAACGGAAATTTTAAAATCTCGTTTTTTTTTTGCCTTTTATGGAAATTAGTGAAGGCATCGCATCAAAGGTGCGCACCTCGCTGCCCACCTTGGTGTGCTCCGAGGTGCCCACCACGGTGCGCAACGCCGGTGCGAACCCGGGAGCGCCCCGATGTGTGCTCCAAGGTGCGGCGTGCACGAAGTCGGACCCCGGTTTGCCCCGGGTGCGCACCTCGCGTGCACCTTGGTGCGCACACCTTGGCTGGGTTGCGCGGCCTGGTGGGCACCATGGTGCGCACCAAGGAGCGCTCCGAAGTGTGCTCCAAGGTGCGGCGTGCACGAAGTCGGAGCCCGGTTTGCCCCGGGTACGCACCTCGCGTGCACCTTCGCCGGGGTGGGCACCTCGGCTGGGTTGCGCGCCCTGGTGCGCACCAAGGAGCGCTCCGAAGTGTGCTCCAAGGTGCGGCGTGCACGAAGTCGGAGCCCGGTTTGCCCCGGGTGCGCACCTTCGCCGCGGTGCGCACCATGGCGTGCACGAAGTCGGAGCCCGGTTTGCCCCGGGTGCGCACCTCGCGTGCACCTTCGGCGGGGTTGCGCGCCCTGGTGGGCACCATGGTGCGCACCAAGGAGCGCTCCGAAGTGTGCTCCAAGGTGCGGCGTGCACGAAGTCGGAGCCCGGTTTGCCCCGGGTGCGCACCTCGCGTGCACCTTCGGCGGGGTTGCGCGCCCTGGTGGGCACCATGGTGCGCACCAAGGAGCGCTCCGAAGTGTGCTCCAAGGTGCGGCGTGCACGAAGTCGGAGCCCGGTTTGCCCCGGGTGCGCACCTCGCGTGCACCTTCGCCGCGGTGGGCACCATGGCGTGCACGAAGTCGGAGCCCGGTTTGCCCCGGGTGCGCACCTCGCGTGCACCTTCGCCGGGGTGGGCACCTCGGCTGGGTTGCGCGCCCTGGTGCGCACCAAGGAGCGCTCCGAAGTGTGCTCCAAGGTGCGGCGTGCACGAAGTCGGAGCCCGGTTTGCCCCGGGTGCGCACCTCGCGTGCACCTTCGCCAGGGTGGGCACCTCGGTGCGCACACTCTCAATGTTTTCTTGCCTTTTCTGGAAATTGGTGAAGGCAGCGCATCAAAGGTGCGCACCTCGGTGTGCTCCGAGGTGCGAACCCGAGAGCGCTCCGAGGTGCCCACGAAGTCGAAAGTCGGGTTAATTGCATTGTTTTCCCCGGGTGCGCTCCGAGGTGCGCAACATCGGCGCGCACCAAGGAGGGCTCCGAAGTGTGCTCCAAGGTGCGCACGATGGCGTGCACCTCTGGTGCGCACGATTCGGAGCTCGGTTTGACCGGGGTGCGCACACCTTGGCTGGGTTGCGCACCTTTTGTGCGCTCCAAGGTGCGCACGAAGTCGGAGCTCGGTTTGCCCCGGGTGCGCACCTTCGCCAGGGTGCGCACCTTGATGCGCACGCCTTGGCTGGGCTGCGCACCTTGGTGGGCGCCATGGTGCGCACCTTTCGTGCGCTCCAAGGTGCGCACGAAGTCGGAGCTCGGTTTGCCCCGGGTGCGCACCTTGGTGGGCGCCATGGTGCACTCCGAGGTGCCCAAGATTGGTGCGCACCAAGGAGCGCTCCGAAGTGCGCTCCAAGGTGCGCGCGAAGTCGAAAGTTGGGTTAATTGTCCGGTTTGCCTCGGGTGCGCACCTTGCGTGCACCTTCGCCAGGGTGGGCGCCTTGGTGCGCACACCTTGGCTGGGCTGCGCACACCTTGGCACCCGCGTTTCCTTCATTTTAAATTTTTTTTTTTTACAATCTCTCAAGTGGGAAATTCTATAATCTCAACTTTTTTTGCCTTTTCAGGAAACTTTTGAATGGAGCGCATCATTGGTGCGCTCCGAAGTGTGCTCCAAAGCTCTCTCCAGCTGCGTGCACCTGCCCCGGCCGCGCGACCCGGCCCCGCCCAGCTTCGCTCACCTGTCCCGGGCGTCTGGTGCGGAACCTTAGAGTAAGAAACATCACCGTGCACCTTGGCCAACGTGCGCGACTCGACCGAGCGCGCACTGGCCGAGGTGCACACCGATTTCACCTGGGTGCGCGCGCAGCACCTCGGGCGCACCGGGGTGCGCGCACAACGCCCGGGTTGCACCGTGGCCTGTGTGCTCGGGGCGCCTCGGGTGCGCGCTCGGTGTCGCCCCCCGCGCGCGCGGTAGTGCGGGCAGCGCACCCCGGCCCGGCCCGGCCCCGACGAGAACGCAAACGGGCAAAAGGTTTATTCAAATAGCATTGCGACGCCCGGCGAAAAACTAAAAAAGGGTGCAACACCGGGACTTCCCGGGAGGTCACCCATCCCAGTACTACTCCGGCCCAAGCGCGCTTAACTGCGGAGTTCTGATGGGATCCGGTGCACTAACGCTGGTATGATCGCACCCGTTATGAGCTTGTCGCAGTGTGTACTTAGCAAACCGCGACCCACGTGCGAATCCACCCCGGCCACCCACCCCCGTCGAGGTGCACACCCTCCCTCGCGAAGTGCGCCCCGTTCGCCAAGTGTGAGCCCTGCCCGGGTGCGCGCACCTTGCTAGGGCGTCGGGTGTGCACCCGGCCCGGCCTACGTGCGTGCACCTGGAGGGGGCGTCGTGTGCGTGCAGTGTCCCGTCTGCAACGCGGTGCCCACACACCACCTCGGGCGCAACGACCTGCGCTCACATGTGGGCCGAGTGCACCTTGGTGCATGTTCGGGGCGCCTCGGGTGCACGCTCGATCTTGCCCCGGTGCACCAAGGCGCTCGGTTTGCCCCGGGTGCGCACTTGGTGCAAGGTGGGCACCCAAAATAGGGATCAAGCACCAAAACACAAGTTTCGGGATGCAAAATGGGACCCAAGGACCACAAATGCGTTCCAAGACCCATGATGGGTCCACGAGAACAAAAATGTGTTCCGAGACTTAATAAACAAATATTGGGTTTTAGGAGAAGAAACATGCTCTGATGCCCAAAACGAGAATCGACCCCGAAAAGGCCACAGGCCAAAAGTGGGATGCGAGACAAAAAAAAATGGGACCCGAGGACCAAAATTGGGTTCCCAGGTCGAAGACAGGGCAACCGGACAAGAAACGACCTCTAAGGCTCGAAATGAGTCCCGACGACTAAAACTTGACAAGAAGCACCCATCAGGCACCCAACTCGACACCCATGGGATGCCGACCCACCCGGGCTTCCACCTAGCACACCTTGGCACCCACCCACCCTCGCACCCAACCTCGCACCCAACTTAGCACCTTTGAACCCACATTGGCACTCACCCTGACCCTGGCACCTTGGAACCCACATTGGCACTCACCTTGACCCTGGCACCCACCTTTGCACTCACCTTGGGACCCACCCTGGCTCCCACCTCGGCACCCACCCAGACACCCACCTTGGTTCCTTGGCACCCACCTTGGATCCTTGGCACCCACCCCGACACCCACCTTGGCACGCAACTTGGCTACTTGCCACCCACCTTGGCTCCTTGACGCCCACCCCGACAACCACCCCGTGACCTACCCTGGCTAGGGTTGGTGCACACCCACCCTGGTGCCCACCTTGGCACCCACCCTATGACCCACCTTGGCACGCACCTTAGTACCCACCCCGTTACCCACCCTAGGACCCACCCCGTGACCCACCTTGGCCAGGGTGGGTGCCTTGGTGCGCACAACTTGCCTGGGCTGCACACCAGGGCGGGCTCAAGATGGCACCCGCGTTCCGTTTTTTTCACTATCTTTCAAAACGGAAATTTTAAAATCTCATTTTTTTCTTTTTTTTGCCTTTTCTGGAAATTAGTGAAGGCAGCGCATCAAAGGTGCGCAATGCTGGTGCGAACCCGGGAGCGCTCCGATGTGTGCTCCAAGGTGCGGCGTGCACGAAGTCCGAGCCCGGTTTGCCCCGGGTGCGCACCTCGCGTGCACCTTCGCCGGGGTGAGCACCTTGGCTGGGTTGCGCGCCCTGGTGCGTACCAAGGAGCGCTCTGAAGTGTGCTCCAAGGTGCGGCGTGCACGAAGTCGGAGCCCGGTTTGCCCCGGGTGTGCACCTCGGGTGCGCACCTCGCGTGCACCTTCGCTGCGGTGGGCACCTTGGCTGGGTTGCGCGCCTTGGTGGGCACCATGCAGTGCACGAAGTCGGAGCCCGGTTTGCCCCGGGCGCGCACCTCCGCCAGGTGTGGGCACCTTGGTGCGCACAACTTGCCTGGGCTGCGCATCAGGAAGGGCTCAAGATGGCACCCGCGTTCCGTTTTTTTCACTATCTTTCAGAACGGAAATTTTAAAATATCGTTTTTTTTTGCCTTTTCTGGAAATTAGTGAAGGCAGCGCATCAAAGGTGCGCAACGCTGGTGCGAACCTGGGAGCGCTCCGATGTGTGCTCCAAGGTGCGGCGTGCACGAAGTCGGAGCCCGGTTTGCCTCGGGTGCGCCCTGGTGGGCACCATGGTGCGCACCAAGGAGCGCTCCGAAGTGTGCTCCAAGGTGCGGCCTGCACGAAGTCGGAGCCCGGTTTGCCCCGGGTGTGCACCTCGGGTGGGCACCTTGGTGCGCATGCCTTGCCTGGGCTGCGCACCAGGGCGGGCTCAAGATGGCACCCGCGTTCCTTTTTTTTCACTATCTTTCAAAACGGAAATTTTAAAATCTCATTTTTTTTTGCCTTTTTCTGGAAATTAGTGAAGGCAGCGCATCAAAGGTGCGCACCTCGCTGCCCACCACGGTGCGCAACGCCGGTGGGCACCCGGGAGTGCTTCGAAGTGTGCTCCAAGGTGCTGCGTGCACGTTGTCGGAGCCCGGTTTGCCCCGGGTGCGCACCTCGCGTGCACCTTCGTCGGGGTGGGCACCTTGGCTTGGTTTGCCCCGGCTGCGCTCCGAAGCGGGGTTATTGGAGCGCCGCCTCTTTTTTTGTCGGAGCGTTTGGTGGGGTTTCTCGCATTGGCTCTTCCGAGGCCCGGTTGCCACCCTGGCGCGCACGAAGTCGGAAGTAGGGTTAATTGCCCGGGTGCGCACCTTTGCCAGGGTGGCACCTTACCTGGGCTGCGCACCAGGGCGGGCTCAAGATGGCACGCGCGTTCCGTTTTTTTCACTATCTTTCAAAACGGAAATTTTAAAATCTCCTTTTTTTTTTGCCTTTTCTGGAAATTAGTGAAGGCAGCGCATCAAAGGTGCGCACCTCGCTGCCCACCTTGGTGTGCTCTGAGGTGCGCACCCGGGAGCGCTACGAAGTGTGCTCCAAGGTGCGGCGTGCACGTTGTCGGAGCCCGGTTTGCCCCGGGTGCGCACCTCGCCTGCACCTTGGCCGGGGTGGGCACCTTGGCTGGGTTTGCCCAGGGTGCGCTCCGAAGCGGGGTTACTGGAGCGCCCCCTCTTTTTTTGTCAGAGAGTTTGGTGGGGTTTCTCGCATTGGCTCTTCCCAGGCCCGGTTGTTGGGTGCGCTCCCACCCTGGCGCGCGCGAAGTTGGAAGTTGGGTTAATTGCCCGGGCGCGCACCTTCGCCAGGGTGGGCACCTTGGTGCGCAAACCTTGGCTGGGCTGCGCACCAGGGCGGGCTCAAGATGGCACCAGCATTCCCTTTTTCTCACTATCTTTCAAAACGGAAATTTTAAAATCTCGTTTTTTTTTTGCCTTTTATGGAAATTAGTGAAGGCATCGCATCAAAGGTGCGCACCTCGCTGCCCACCTTGGTGTGCTCCGAGGTGCCCACCACGGTGCGCAACGCCGGTGCGAACCCGGGAGCGCCCCGATGTGTGCTCCAAGGTGCGGCGTGCACGAAGTCGGACCCCGGTTTGCCCCGGGTGCGCACCTCGCGTGCACCTTGGTGCGCACACCTTGGCTGGGTTGCGCGGCCTGGTGGGCACCATGGTGCGCACCAAGGAGCGCTCCGAAGTGTGCTCCAAGGTGCGGCGTGCACGAAGTCGGAGCCCGGTTTGCCCCGGGTGCGCACCTTCGCCGCGGTGGGCACCATGGCGTGCACGAAGTCGGAGCCCGGTTTGCCCCGGGTGCGCACCTCGCGTGCACCTTCGCCGGGGTGGGCACCTCGGCTGGGTTGCGCGCCCTGGTGCGCACCAAGGAGCGCTCTGAAGTGTGCTCCAAGGTGCGGCGTGCACGAAGTCGGAGCCCGGTTTGCCCCGGGTGTGCACCTCGCGTGCACCTTCGCTGCGGTGGGCACCTTGGCTGGGTTGCGCGCCTTGGTGGGCACCATGCAGTGCACGAAGTCGGAGCCCGGTTTGCCCCGGGCGCGCACCTCCGCCAGGGTGGGCACCTTGGTGCGCACAACTTGCCTGGGCTGCGCACCAGGAAGGGCTCAAGATGGCACCCGCGTTCCGTTTTTTTCACTATCTTTCAGAACGGAAATTTTAAAATATCGTTTTTTTTTGCCTTTTCTGGAAATTAGTGAAGGCAGCGCATCAAAGGTGCGCAACGCTGGTGCGAACCTGGGAGCGCTCCGATGTGTGCTCCAAGGTGCGGCGTGCACGAAGTCGGACCCCGGTTTGCCCCGGGTGCGCACCTCGCGTGCACCTTGGTGCGCACACCTTGGCTGGGTTGCGCGCCCTGGTGGGCACCATGGTGCGCACCAAGGAGCGCTCCGAAGTGTGCTCCAAGGTGCGGCGTGCACGAAGTCGGAGCCCGGTTTGCCCCGGGTGCGCACCTCGCGTGCACCTTCGCCGCGGTGGGCACCATGGCGTGCACGAAGTCGGAGCCCGGTTTGCCCCGGGTGCGCACCTCGCGTGCACCTTCGCCGGGGTGGGCACCTTGGTGTGCAGACCTTGGCTGGGTTGCGCGCCCTGGTGGGCACCATGGTGCGCACCAAGGAGCGCTCCGAAGTGTGCTCCAAGGTGCGGCCTGCACGAAGTCGGAGCCCGGTTTGCCCCGGGTGTGCACCTCGGGTGGGCACCTTGGTGCGCATGCCTTGCCTGGGCTGCGCACCAGGGCGGGCTCAAGATGGCACCCGCGTTCCTTTTTTTTCACTATCTTTCAAAACGGAAATTTTAAAATCTCATTTTTTTTTGCCTTTTTCTGGAAATTAGTGAAGGCAGCGCATCAAAGGTGCGCACCTCGCTGCCCACCACGGTGCGCAACGCCGGTGGGCACCCGGGAGTGCTTCGAAGTGTGCTCCAAGGTGCTGCGTGCACGTTGTCGGAGCCCGGTTTCCCCGGGTGCGCACCTCGCGTGCACCTTCGTCGGGGTGGGCACCTTGGCTGGGTTTGCCCCGGCTGCGCTCCGAAGCGGGGTTATTGGAGCGCCGCCTCTTTTTTTGTCGGAGCGTTTGGTGGGGTTTCTCGCATTGGCTCTTCCGAGGCCCGGTTGCCACCCTGGCGCGCACGAAGTCGGAAGTAGGGTTAATTGCCCGGGTGCGCACCTTTGCCAGGGTGGGCACCTTACCTGGGCTGCGCACCAGGGCGGGCTCAAGATGGCACGCGCGTTCCGTTTTTTTCACTATCTTTCAAAACGGAAATTTTAAAATCTCCTTTTTTTTTTGCCTTTTCTGGAAATTAGTGAAGGCAGCGCATCAAAGGTGCGCACCTCGCTGCCCACCTTGGTGTGCTCTGAGGTGCGCACCCGGGAGCGCTACGAAGTGTGCTCCAAGGTGCGGCGTGCACGTTGTCGGAGCCCGGTTTGCCCCGGGTGCGCACCTCGCCTGCACCTTGGCCGGGGTGGGCACCTTGGCTGGGTTTGCCCAGGGTGCGCTCCGAAGCGGGGTTACTGGAGCGCCCCCTCTTTTTTTGTCAGAGCGTTTGGTGGGGTTTCTCGCATTGGCTCTTCCCAGGCCCGGTTGTTGGGTGCGCTCCCACCCTGGCGCGCGCGAAGTTGGAAGTTGGGTTAATTGCCCGGGCGCGCACCTTCGCCAGGGTGGGCACCTTGGTGCGCACACCTTGGCTGGGCTGCGCACCAGGGCGGGCTCAAGATGGCACCAGCATTCCCTTTTTCTCACTATCTTTCAAAACGGAAATTTTAAAATCTCGTTTTTTTTTTGCCTTTTATGGAAATTAGTGAAGGCATCGCATCAAAGGTGCGCACCTCGCTGCCCACCTTGGTGTGCTCCGAGGTGCCCACCACGGTGCGCAACGCCGGTGCGAACCCGGGAGCGCCCCGATGTGTGCTCCAAGGTGCGGCGTGCACGAAGTCGGACCCCGGTTTGCCCCGGGTGCGCACCTCGCGTGCACCTTGGTGCGCACACCTTGGCTGGGTTGCGCGGCCTGGTGGGCACCATGGTGCGCACCAAGGAGCGCTCCGAAGTGTGCTCCAAGGTGCGGCGTGCACGAAGTCGGAGCCCGGTTTGCCCCGGGTACGCACCTCGCGTGCACCTTCGCCGGGGTGGGCACCTCGGCTGGGTTGCGCGCCCTGGTGCGCACCAAGGAGCGCTCCGAAGTGTGCTCCAAGGTGCGGCGTGCACGAAGTCGGAGCCCGGTTTGCCCCGGGTGCGCACCTTCGCCGCGGTGCGCACCATGGCGTGCACGAAGTCGGAGCCCGGTTTGCCCCGGGTGCGCACCTCGCGTGCACCTTCGGCGGGGTTGCGCGCCCTGGTGGGCACCATGGTGCGCACCAAGGAGCGCTCCGAAGTGTGCTCCAAGGTGCGGCGTGCACGAAGTCGGAGCCCGGTTTGCCCCGGGTGCGCACCTCGCGTGCACCTTCGGCGGGGTTGCGCGCCCTGGTGGGCACCATGGTGCGCACCAAGGAGCGCTCCGAAGTGTGCTCCAAGGTGCGGCGTGCACGAAGTCGGAGCCCGGTTTGCCCCGGGTGCGCACCTCGCGTGCACCTTCGCCGCGGTGGGCACCATGGCGTGCACGAAGTCGGAGCCCGGTTTGCCCCGGGTGCGCACCTCGCGTGCACCTTCGCCGGGGTGGGCACCTCGGCTGGGTTGCGCGCCCTGGTGCGCACCAAGGAGCGCTCCGAAGTGTGCTCCAAGGTGCGGCGTGCACGAAGTCGGAGCCCGGTTTGCCCCGGGTGCGCACCTCGCGTGCACCTTCGCCAGGGTGGGCACCTCGGTGCGCACACCTTCTCAATGTTTTCTTGCCTTTTCTGGAAATTGGTGAAGGCAGCGCATCAAAGGTGCGCACCTCGGTGTGCTCCGAGGTGCGAACCCGAGAGCGCTCCGAGGTGCCCACGAAGTCGAAAGTCGGGTTAATTGCATTGTTTTCCCCGGGTGCGCTCCGAGGTGCGCAACATCGGCGCGCACCAAGGAGGGCTCCGAAGTGTGCTCCAAGGTGCGCACGATGGCGTGCACCTCTGGTGCGCACGATTCGGAGCTCGGTTTGACCGGGGTGCGCACACCTTGGCTGGGTTGCGCACCTTTTGTGCGCTCCAAGGTGCGCACGAAGTCGGAGCTCGGTTTGCCCCGGGTGCGCACCTTCGCCAGGGTGCGCACCTTGATGCGCACGCCTTGGCTGGGCTGCGCACCTTGGTGGGCGCCATGGTGCGCACCTTTCGTGCGCTCCAAGGTGCGCACGAAGTCGGAGCTCGGTTTGCCCCGGGTGCGCACCTTGGTGGGCGCCATGGTGCACTCCGAGGTGCCCAAGATTGGTGCGCACCAAGGAGCGCTCCGAAGTGCGCTCCAAGGTGCGCGCGAAGTCGAAAGTTGGGTTAATTGTCCGGTTTGCCTCGGGTGCGCACCTTGCGTGCACCTTCGCCAGGGTGGGCGCCTTGGTGCGCACACCTTGGCTGGGCTGCGCACACCTTGGCACCCGCGTTTCCTTCATTTTAAATTTTTTTTTTTTACAATCTCTCAAGTGGGAAATTCTATAATCTCAACTTTTTTTGCCTTTTCAGGAAACTTTTGAATGGAGCGCATCATTGGTGCGCTCCGAAGTGTGCTCCAAAGCTCTCTCCAGCTGCGTGCACCTGCCCCGGCCGCGCACCCGGCCCCGCCCAGCTTCGCTCACCTGTCCCGGGCGTCTGGTGCGGAACCTTAGAGTAAGAAACATCACCGTGCACCTTGGCCAACGTGCGCGACTCGAGCCGAGCGCGCACTGGCCGAGGTGCACACCGATTTCACCTGGGTGCGCGCGCAGCACCTCGGGCGCACCGGGGTGCGCGCACAACGCCCGGGTTGCACCGTGGCCTGTGTGCTCGGGGCGCCTCGGGTGCGCGCTCGGTGTCGCCCCCGCGCGCGCGGTAGTGCGGGCAGCGCACCCCGGCCCGGCCCGGCCCCGACGAGAACGCAAACGGGCAAAAGGTTTATTCAAATAGCATTGCGACGCCCGGCGAAAAACTAAAAAAGGGTGCAACACCGGGACTTCCCGGGAGGTCACCCATCCCAGTACTACTCCGGCCCAAGCGCGCTTAACTGCGGAGTTCTGATGGGATCCGGTGCACTAACGCTGGTATGATCGCACCCGTTATGAGCTTGTCGCAGTGTGTACTTAGCAGCAAACCGCGACCCACGTGCGAATCCACCCCGGCCACCCACCCCCGTCGAGGTGCACACCCTCCCTCGCGAAGTGCGCCCCGTTCGCCAAGTGTGAGCCCTGCCCGGGTGCGCGCACCTTGCTAGGGCGTCGGGTGTGCACCCGGCACCGGCCTACGTGCGTGCACCTGGAGGGGGCGTCGTGTGCGTGCAGTGTCCCGTCTGCAACGCGGTGCCCACACACCACCTCGGGCGCAACGACCTGCGCTCACATGTGGGCCGAGTGCACCTTGGTGCATGTTCGGGGCGCCTCGGGTGCACGCTCGATCTTGCCCCGGTGCACCAAGGCGCTCGGTTTGCCCCGGGTGCGCACTTGGTGCAAGGTGGGCACCCAAAATAGGGATCAAGCACCAAAACACAAGTTTCGGGATGCAAAATGGGACCCAAGGACCACAAATGCGTTCCAAGACCCATGATGGGTCCACGAGAACAAAAATGTGTTCCGAGACTTAATAAACAAATATTGGGTTTTAGGAGAAGAAACATGCTCTGATGCCCAAAACGAGAATCGACCCCGAAAAGGCCACAGGCCAAAAGTGGGATGCGAGACAAAAAAAAATGGGACCCGAGGACCAAAATTGGGTTCCCAGGTCGAAGACAGGGCAACCGGACAAGAAACGACCTCTAAGGCTCGAAATGAGTCCCGACGACTAAAACTTGACAAGAAGCACCCATCAGGCACCCAACTCGACACCCATGGGATGCCGACCCACCCGGGCTTCCACCTAGCACACCTTGGCACCCACCCACCCTCGCACCCAACCTCGCACCCAACTTAGCACCTTTGAACCCACATTGGCACTCACCCTGACCCTGGCACCTTGGAACCCACATTGGCACTCACCTTGACCCTGGCACCCACCTTTGCACTCACCTTGGGACCCACCCTGGCTCCCACCTCGGCACCCACCCAGACACCCACCTTGGTTCCTTGGCACCCACCTTGGATCCTTGGCACCCACCCCGACACCCACCTTGGCACGCAACTTGGCTACTTGCCACCCACCTTGGCTCCTTGACGCCCACCCCGACAACCACCCCGTGACCTACCCTGGCTAGGGTTGGTGCACACCCACCCTGGTGCCCACCTTGGCACCCACCCTATGACCCACCTTGGCACGCACCTTAGTACCCACCCCGTTACCCACCCTAGGACCCACCCCGTGACCCACCTTGGCCAGGGTGGGTGCACCCACCCTGGTGCCCACCTTGGCACCCACCCATCCTAGCACCCAGCCTGTGACCGGGCTTGGAACCCAACCTTGCACCCGCACCCGTCTTGGCCAGTGTGGGTGCGCACCCATCCTGGCACCCACGTTGTGACACACCCTTTAACCCACGCACCCTAGCACCCACGTTGGCACCCACCTTGGAACCCAACCTAGCAACTTGGCACCCACCCCGTGACCCACCTTGGCATCCACCATAGCAGTCGCCGACTTGGCACCCACCTCGGCACCCACCTTGACACTTGTGGACCCACCTTGCCACTCACCCTAGCATCGACCCATCCTAGCACCCACCCTGGCACCTTTGCACCCTAGCACTCACCCATCCTAGCACCTAACCTGTGACCCACCTTGACACTCACCCTCGCACCCACCTTGGAACCCAACCTAGCACCCACCCACCCTGACACCAACCCTAGCACCTACCCACCCTTGCACCCACCCTGTGACCCATCTTGGCACCCACCCATCCTACCACTCAACCTATCACCCACCTTCTCACCCACCTTGGCATCCACCTTAGCACCCACCCACACTGGCACCTTGGCACCCACCTCGGGCAAGGTGGGTGCACACCCACCCTGGCACCCAATTTAGAACCCACCGAGCATGTTACCCACCTTGGCACCCACATTGCAGCCCACCCTAGTACCCACCCTATGACCCACATTGGCATCCACACCCTAGCACCCAGGCACCTCGACACCCGCCTTGACACCCACCCTAGCACTGAACCTGTGACCCACCTTGGAACTCACCCTAGAACCCACCCACCCTGTGAACCACCTTGGCATCCACCTTAGCACCCACCCACCTTGGCACCCACTCTAGCACTCACCCATCCTAACACCCAACTTGTTACCCACCTTGGCACCCGCCCTCGCGTCCACCTTGAAACCCACCCTAGCACCCACCCACGCAGGAGCCCACCTTGGCACCCAACCTAACACCCACGCATCCTGGCACCCAACTTGTGACCCACCTTGGAACCCACCCTAGTACCCACCTTTGAACCCACTATATCACCAACCCACCTTGGCACCCACCCTATGACCCTCTTTGGAATCCACCCTAGCACGCACCCACCCTGGCACCCACCATGGAGCGCACCCTAGCACCCACCCACCTCGGCACGCACCTCAACACCCACCTTGGTGTGCGCACTGCGCCAACCTCTCAAAGACCCTATGTGGTGCGCTCCAAAGTGTACACCTTTGGTGCGCTCCAAGGTGCGCACCTTTGGTGCACACCGAGGTGCACACCAAAGTGTGCACCGAGGTGAGCACCAAAGTGCACTCCAGGGTGCACACCAAGGCGTGCACCTTTGGTGCGGTCAATGCAAACGAATTCGGAAGTTGGGGTCGATGTCCTAATCGCTGCTGCAGACTACACGTATGAGAATCGGACAAATAGCTTTATATAGGGGAGGTGTTGCGTTTGATGGGTCGACTCCCCTGGTTGTGTGCACTGCACCAACTTCAAAGACCCTGTCTTGTTTAAGAAGTCAAAAGTTGGGGTGGATGTCCTAATCATTGCTGCAGTCTACGCATGTATGAGAATCAGACAAATAGCTTATATAGGGGAGGTGTTGCATTCGGTGGGTTGACTCCCCTGGTTGTGCGCACTGCGCCAACCTCAAAGACCCCGCATAGCAGAAGAAGTCGGAAGTCGGATTTTGGTGAGCACCAAGGCGTGCACCTTTGGTGCGGTCAACGCAGACGAATTCAGAAGTTGGGGTGGATGTCCTAATCGTTGTTGCAGGCTACACATGTATGAGAATCAGACAAATAGCTTATATAGGGGAGGTGTTGGGTTTGATGGGTCAACTCCCTTGGTTGTGCGCATTACGCCAACCTCAAAGACCTTGTTTTCGTTAAGAAGTCAAAAGTTGGGGTCAATGTCCTAATGGCTCCTGCAGGCTACACATGTATGAGAATCGGACAAATAGCTTATATAGGGGAGGTGTTGGGTTTGATGGGTCGACTCCCCTGGTTGTGCGCATTACGTCAACCTCAAAGACCTTGTTTTCGTTAAGAAGTCAAAAGTTGGGGTCGATGTCCTAATTGCTCCTGTAGACTACACATGTATGAGAATCAGACAAATAGCTTATATAGGGGAGGTGTTGGGTTTGATGGGTTGACTCCCCTAGTTGTTCGCATTACACCAACCTCAAAGACCTTGTTTTCGTTTAGAAGCCGAAAGTTGGGGTCGATGTCCTAATTGCTCCTGCAGGCTACGCATGTATGAGAATCAGACAAATAGCTTATATAGGGGAGGTGTTGGGTTTGATGGGTCGACTCCCCTGGTTGTGCGCATTGCGCCAACCTCAAAGACCCTGCATTGCGGATGAAGTCGAAAGTCAGAGTTTGGTGTGCTACAAGGTGTGGTCGAAGGTGCTCACCTAGGTGTGCACCTTTGGAGCACAGGAAAAGTGCCCTCCAAAAGTGCGCACCTTTGGAGTGCACAAAAGTGCCCTCCAAAAGTGCGCACCTTTGGAGCGCAGAAAAGTGCCCTCCAAAAAGTGCCCTCCAAAAGTGCGCACCTTTGGAGCGCAGAAAAGTGCCCTCCAAAAAGTGCCCTCCAAAAGTGCGCACCTTTGGAGCGCAGAAAAGTGCCCTCCAAAAAGTGCCCTCCAAAAGTGCGCACCTTTGGAGCGCAGAAAAGTGCCCTCCAAAAGTGCGCACCTTTGGAGCGCAGAAAAGTGCCCTCCAAAAAGTGCCCTCCAAAAGTGCGCACCTTTGGAGCGCAGAAAAGTGCCCTCCAAAAAGTGCCCTCCAAAAGTGCGCACCTTTGGAGCGCAGAAAAGTGCCCTCCAAAAAGTGCCCTCCAAAAGTGCGCACCTTTGGAGCGCAGAAAAGTGCCCTCCAAAAAGTGCCCTCCAAAAGTGCGCACCTTTGGAGCGCAGAAAAGTGCCCTCCAAAAAGTGCCCTCCAAAAGTGCGCACCTTTGGAGCGCAGAAAAGTGCCCTCCAAAAGTGCGCACCTTTGGAGCGCACAAAAGTGCCCTCCAAAAGTGCGCACTTTTGGTGCGCACCAAGGCGCGTGGTTCGGTCGTTGCAGGCGAGTTCGGAAGTTGGGGTCGATGTCCTGAGCGGAGGTGCAAACTACACAGGTGTCGGAATCGGACAAATAGCTTATATAGGGGAGGTGTATGCTTCGATGGGTCGACTCCCCAGGTTGAGCGCACCGCGCCAACCTCAAAGACCCTACGGTATGGATGAAGTCGGAAGTTGGGTCCGATGACCAATTCGATTAGTAGGTATGCTCATGATGTCGGAATTTGGGTCCGATGACCTGCCATGTGCAGGAAGGCGAATGTTGACACTGTGCGTTGCAAGGTGCACACCAAGGCGCTGGTGCGGTCTTTTTAGTCGAGTTCGGAAGTTGGGGTCGATGTCCTGATCGGAGGTGCAAGCTACACAGGTGTGGGAATCGGACAAATAGCTTATATAGGGGAGGTGTATGCTTCGTTGGGTCGACTCCCCGGGTTGAGCGCACCGCGCCAACCTCAAAGACCCTACGGTATGGATGAAGTCGGAAGTTGGGTCCGATGACCGATTCGATATGTAGGCATACTCGCGAGGTCGGAATTTGGGTCCGATGACCTGCCACGTGCAGGAAGGCGAATGTTGGCACTGTGCGTTGCAAGGTGCGCACCAAGGCGCTGGTTCGGTCGTTGGAGGCGAGTTCGGAAGTTGGGGTCGATGTCTTGATCGGAGGTGCAAACTACACAGGTGTGGGAATCGGACAAATAGCTTATATAGGGGAGGTGTATGCTTCGTTGGGTCGACTCCCCGGGTTGAGCGCACCGCGCCAACCTCAAAGACCCTACGGTATGGATGAAGTCGGAAGTTGGGTCCGATGACCGATTCGATATGTAGGCATACTCGCGAGGTCGGAATTTGGGTCCGATGACCTGCCATGTGCAGGAAGGCGAATGTTGGGACTGTGCGTCGCAAGGTGCGCACCAAGGCGCTGGTGCCGTCGTTGCAGTCGAGTTCGGAAGTTGGGGTCGATGTCCTGGTCAGAGGTGCAAACTACACAGGTGTGGGAATCGGACAAATAGCTTATATAGGGGAGGTGTATGCTTCGATGGGTCGACTCCCTGGGTTGAGCGCACCGCGCCAACCTCAAAGACCCTACAGTATGGATGAAGTCGGAAGTTGGGTCCGATGACCGATTCGATACGTAGGCATATTGGCGAGGTCTGAATTTGTGTCCGATGACCTGCCATGCGCAGGAAGGCGGAATTTGGGTCCGATGACCGAGTTGATGGCGTGCCATGCGCAGAAAGGCGGAATTTGGGTCCGATGACCGAGTTGATGTTGATGGCCCGCCATGCACAGGAAGGCGGAATTTGGGTCCGATGACCGATTTGAAGGCGTGCCATACGCAAAAAGGCGGAGTTTGGGTCCGATGACCGAGTTGATATTGATGGCCCGCCATGCGCAGGAAGGCGGAATTTGGGTCCGATGACCTGACATACGCATGGAGTCCGACTCGGGGGCCGATGTTCGATTCGATGACTTGCATTGTGGGTAAAGTCGGAAGTTGTGGTCTTTGACCCGATTCGATGACCAGACTTCGGCTGCTTGAGAATCGGACAAATAACTTATATAGGGGAGGTAGTGTTCTCGAGCATCCTCCCCCCGTGCCCGTTTATGTCGATTGATGCTGGTGCTCGACTGGTTGGAGCGCTCGGATGCAAAAATCTTGCACCAGGATTTATCGATTGTGATGGACACGGCAAGTCTCCTGATTGCTATGCAGGAGCTCATCGTGAATCTCTATGCGGCCTTGGTATGGACTCGACCTGCGGAATGGTTCGGCAATGGTAGTCGCTCCAACACGTCCTTGCAATGGCCACAGAGGTGATTCGACTAGAGCTCCAGTCTAGCTTTTGGGTTGCTTGGCGGACTGGTATAGCCGCGATCGAGTTCCGGCCATGAACGTTTTAGATAGCTCTTGGGCTTTCTGGGACGGAAGTCGGAAGTTTGGGCTGTTGTCCGATTTGATGACCATTCTTCGGATGTGTGAGAATCGGACAAATAACTTATATAGGGGACTGTGTTGTCTCACGCAGCCCCCTCCGTGCCCCTCTATCTCGACCGATGTTGGTGCTTGAAAGGGTTGGGATCGCTCGGATTTATAAACGTGCACCACCATTTGTCGAGTGTGAGGGACGCGGCAGGTCTCCTAAATGCTATGCGGGCGCTCTCTGAGAATCTCTATCCGGCCTCGACACAGACTAGTCTTGCTGAATGGTTTGGCACTGGTAGTCGATCCAACACGTCGTTGTTGTGGCCGCCTAGGCGATTCGATTCGAGCCCCCGTCTAGCTTTTGGGTTGCTTGGCGGATTTTGCCCTATCCGCAAGTGAGCTCGGTCCCTAAACGTTCGAGAAACCCGATTGCTATGCGCCGACTCTCTTTCTTGCGAGCCTCCATCTAGCTTTTGGGTCTCTACGGAACGGAAGTCGGAATCTGGGACCGTTGTTTGATTCGAGCAGGCAGACTACGGTTGTGCGAGAATCGGACAAATAACTTATATAGGGGAGGTGTTGACTGGAGCATTCTCCCCGTGCCCCTCTAACTCGACCAATGCTGGCGCTACGAACGGTGGTAGCGCTCGGATTTTCATTGAGCGCCAGCATTGGTCGATTTAGAGGGGCATGCGAGATTCCCGAATGCTATGCGAGGGCTCTAACGGAAATGTCTATTGGTTTCGGTATGGATGCAATTGCGAGTGGTTCGGCAAAGGTAGTCGTTCCGATGCGTCCATGTCGTGGCCAAATCGATAATTCGATTTGAGCCCTCGTATAGCATTTGGGTCTCTCGATGTGATTCCGCATTCCAGTCCCTTTGGGCACTGCTTGAGCCGCATCCCAGGGGGTTCCCTTCCCAATAATCTGCCTCGCAACCCGATTGCTATGCGGTGAGGCTCCTCGGCCGCCTCGGAACTATCTGTGTATCAGACGCATCGCGGGATAAGGGGTTGGCAACGGTAGTCGCCCCAAGCGCGTCCGATGCTTGGACCATTCCGAGGCGGCCCTGAAGCCTCTTCCGTCTAGCCGTTGGGTCCTTCTCGCCGCATCCCTCGCCTCGCACCCCGATTGCTATGCGGTGAGGCTCCTCGGCCGCCTCGGAACTATCTGTGTATCGGACGCGTCGCGGGATAAGGGGTTGTCACTGGTAGTCGCCCCAAGCGCGTCCGATGCTTGGACCATTCCGAGGCGGCCCTGAAGCCTCTTCCCGTCTAGCCGTTGGGTCCTTCTCGCCGCATCCCTCGCCTCGCACCCCCGATTGCTATGCGGTGAGGCTCCTCGGCCGCCTCGGAACTATCTGTGTATCGGGACGCGTCGCGGGATAAGGGGTTGTCATTGGTAGTCGCCCAAGCGCGTCCGATGCTTGGACATTCGGGCGAGTCTGGCCGAGGGTCCTCGGCCCCTAGCCTCGTTCCCGTCTAGCGTTGAGGTCCTCTCGCCGCATCCCTCGCCTCGCACCCCGATTGCTATGCGGTGAGTCCTCGGCCGCCTTGGAACTATCTGTCGCGGAAATCGACGCGAAAAGGGGTTGTCACTGGTAGTCGCCCCAAGCGCGTCCGATGCTTAGACCATTCCGAGGCGGACCCGAAGCCTCTTCCGTCTAGCCGTTGGGTCCTTCTCGCCGCATCCTTCGCCTCGCACCCCGATTGCTATGCGGTGAGGCTCCTCGGCCGCCTCGGAACTATCTGTGTATCGGACGCGTCGCGGGATAAGGGGTTGTCACTGGTAGTCGCCCCAAGCGCGTCCGATGCTTGGACCATTCCGAGGCGGACCCGAAGCCTCTTCCGTCTAGCCGTTGGGTCCTTCTCGCCGCATCCCTCGCCTCGCACCCCGATTGCTATGCGGTGAGGCTCCTCGGCCGCCTTGGAACTATCTGTGTATCGGACGCGTCGCGGGATAAGGGGTTGTCACTGGTAGTCGCCCCAAGCGCGTCCGATGCTTGGACCATTCCGAGGCGGACCCGAAGCCTCTTCCGTCTAGCCGTTGGGTCCTTCTCGCCGCATCCCTCGCCTCGCACCCCGATTGCTATGCGGTGAGGCTCCTCGGCCGCCTTGGAACTATCTGTGTATCGGACGCGTCGCGGGATAAGGGGTTGTCACTGGTAGTCGCCCCAAGCGCGTCCGATGCTTGGACCATTCCGAGGCGGACCCGAAGCCTCTTCCGTCTAGCCGTTGGGTCCTTCTCGCCGCATCCCTCGCCTCGCACCCCGATTGCTATGCGGTGAGGCTCCTCGGCCGCCTTGGAACTATCTGTGTATCGGACGCGTCGCGGGATAAGGGGTTGTCACTGGTAGTCGCCCCAAGCGCGTCCGATGCTTGGACCATTCCGAGGCGGCCCCGAAGCCTCTTCCGTGTAGCCGTTGGGTCCTTCTCGCCGCATCCCTCGCCTCGCACCCCGATTGCTATGCGGTGAGGCTCCTCGGCCGCCTTGGAACTATCTGTGTATCGGACGCGTCGCGGGATAAGGGGTTGTCACTGGTAGTCGCCCCAAGCGCGTCCGATGCTTGGACCATTCCGAGGCGGCCCCGAAGCCTCTTCCGTGTAGCCGTTGGGTCCTTCTCGCCGCATCCCTCGCCTCGCACCCCGATTGCTATGCGGTGAGGCTCCTCGGCCGCCTTGGAACTATCTGTGTATCGGACGCGTCGCGGGATAAGGGGTTGTCACTGGTAGTCGCCCCAAGCGCGTCCGATGCTTGGACCATTCCGAGGCGGACCTGAAGCCTCTTCCCTCTAGCCGTTGGGGCTTTCTCGCCGCATCCCTCGCCTCGCACCCCGATTGCTATGCTGTGAGGCTCCTCGGCCGCCTTGGAACTATCTGTGTATCGGACGCATCGCGGGATAAGGGGTTGGCAGTGGTAGTCGCCCCAAGCGCATCCGATGCTTGGACCATTCCGAGGCGGCCCTGCAGCCTCTTCCGTCTAGCCGTTGGGGCCATCTCGCCGCATCCCCCACCTCGCACCACGATTGCTATGCGGTGAGGCTCCTTGGCCGCCTCGGAACTATCTGTGTATCGGACGCATCGCGGGATAAGGGGTTGTCACTGGTAGTCGCCCCAAGCGCGTCCGATGCTTGGACTATTCCGAGGCGGCCCTGCAGCCTCTTCCGTCTAGCCGTTGGGGCCATCTCGCTGCATCCCCCACCTCCTCGGCCGCCTCGGAACTATCTGTGTATCGGACGCATCGCGGGATAAGGGGTTGGCAGTGGTAGTCGCCCCAAGCGCGTCCGATGCTTGGACTATTCCGAGGCAGCCCTGCAGCCTCTTCCGTCTAGCCTTTGGGGCCATCTCGCCGCATCCCTCGCCTCGCACCCCGATTGCTATGCGGTGAGGCTCCTCGGCCGCCTGGGAACTATCTTCGTATCGGACGCATCGCGGGATAAGGGGTTGTCACTGGTAGTCGCCCCAAGCGCGTCCGATGCTTGGACTATTCCGAGGCGGCCCTGTGGCCTCTTCCGTCTAGCCGTTGGGGCCATCTCGCCGCATCCCCCACCTCGCACCCCGATTGCTATGCGGTGAGGCTCTTCGGCCGCCTTGGAACTATCTTCGTATCGGACGCATTGCGGGATAAGGGGTTGTCACTGGTAGTGGCCCCAAGCGCGTCCGATGCTTGGACTATTCCGAGGCGGCCCTGCAGCCTCTTCCGTCTAGCCGTTGGGGCCATCTCGCCGCATCCCCCACCTCGCACCCCGATTGCTATGCGGTGAGGCTCCTCGGCCGCCTTGGAACTATCTTCGTATCGGACGCATCGCGGGATAAGGGGTTGTCACTGGTAGTCGCCCCAAGCGCGTCCGATGCTTGGACTATTCCGACGCGGCCCTGTGGCCTCTTCCGTCTAGCCGTTGGGGCCATCTCGCCGCATCCCCCACCTCGCACCCCGATTGCTATGCGGTGAGGCTCCTCGGCCGCCTTGGAACCATCTTCGTATCGGACGCATCGCGGGATAGGGGGCTGTCACTGGTAGTCGCCCCAAGCGTGTCCGATGCTTGGACCATTCCTAGGCGGCCCTGAAGCCTCTTCCGTCTAGCCGTTGGGGC
>NW_026729342.1:42500-57500 GCF_030272615.1 Cryptomeria japonica
GCTGCGCACCAGGGCGGGCTCAAGATGGCACCAGCATTCCCTTTTTCTCACTATCTTTCAAAACGGAAATTTTAAAATCTCGTTTTTTTTTTGCCTTTTATGGAAATTAGTGAAGGCATCGCATCAAAGGTGCGCACCTCGCTGCCCACCTTGGTGTGCTCCGAGGTGCCCACCACGGTGCGCAACGCCGGTGCGAACCCGGGAGCGCCCCGATGTGTGCTCCAAGGTGCGGCGTGCACGAAGTCGGACCCCGGTTTGCCCCGGGTGCGCACCTCGCGTGCACCTTGGTGCGCACACCTTGGCTGGGTTGCGCGGCCTGGTGGGCACCATGGTGCGCACCAAGGAGCGCTCCGAAGTGTGCTCCAAGGTGCGGCGTGCATGAAGTCGGAGCCCGGTTTGCCCCGGGTACGCACCTCGCGTGCACCTTCGCCGGGGTGGGCACCTCGGCTGGGTTGCGCGCCCTGGTGCGCACCAAGGAGCGCTCCGAAGTGTGCTCCAAGGTGCGGCGTGCACGAAGTCGGAGCCCGGTTTGCCCCGGGTGCGCACCTTCGCCGCGGTGCGCACCATGGCGTGCACGAAGTCGGAGCCCGGTTTGCCCCGGGTGCGCACCTCGCGTGCACCTTCGGCGGGGTTGCGCGCCCTGGTGGGCACCATGGTGCGCACCAAGGAGCGCTCCGAAGTGTGCTCCAAGGTGCGGCGTGCACGAAGTCGGAGCCCGGTTTGCCCCGGGTGCGCACCTCGCGTGCACCTTCGGCGGGGTTGCGCGCCCTGGTGGGCACCATGGTGCGCACCAAGGAGCGCTCCGAAGTGTGCTCCAAGGTGCGGCGTGCACGAAGTCGGAGCCCGGTTTGCCCCGGGTGCGCACCTCGCGTGCACCTTCGCCGCGGTGGGCACCATGGCGTGCACGAAGTCGGAGCCCGGTTTGCCCCGGGTGCGCACCTCGCGTGCACCTTCGCCGGGGTGGGCACCTCGGCTGGGTTGCGCGCCCTGGTGCGCACCAAGGAGCGCTCCGAAGTGTGCTCCAAGGTGCGGCGTGCACGAAGTCGGAGCCCGGTTTGCCCCGGGTGCGCACCTCGCGTGCACCTTCGCCAGGGTGGGCACCTCGGTGCGCACACCTTCTCAATGTTTTCTTGCCTTTTCTGGAAATTGGTGAAGGCAGCGCATCAAAGGTGCGCACCTCGGTGTGCTCCGAGGTGCGAACCCGAGAGCGCTCCGAGGTGCCCACGAAGTCGAAAGTCGGGTTAATTGCATTGTTTTCCCCGGGTGCGCTCCGAGGTGCGCAACATCGACGCGCACCAAGGAGGGCTCCGAAGTGTGCTCCAAGGTGCGCACGATGGCGTGCACCTCTGGTGCGCACGATTCGGAGCTCGGTTTGACCGGGGTGCGCACACCTTGGCTGGGTTGCGCACCTTTTGTGCGCTCCAAGGTGCGCACGAAGTCGGAGCTCGGTTTGCCCCGGGTGCGCACCTTCGCCAGGGTGCGCACCTTGATGCGCACGCCTTGGCTGGGCTGCGCACCTTGGTGGGCGCCATGGTGCGCACCTTTCGTGCGCTCCAAGGTGCGCACGAAGTCGGAGCTCGGTTTGCCCCGGGTGCGCACCTTGGTGGGCGCCATGGTGCACTCCGAGGTGCCCAAGATTGGTGCGCACCAAGGAGCGCTCCGAAGTGCGCTCCAAGGTGCGCGCGAAGTCGAAAGTTGGGTTAATTGTCCGGTTTGCCTCGGGTGCGCACCTTGCGTGCACCTTCGCCAGGGTGGGCGCCTTGGTGCGCACACCTTGGCTGGGCTGCGCACACCTTGGCACCCGCGTTTCCTTCATTTTAAATTTTTTTTTTTTACAATCTCTCAAGTGGGAAATTCTATAATCTCAACTTTTTTTGCCTTTTCAGGAAACTTTTGAATGGAGCGCATCATTGGTGCGCTCCGAAGTGTGCTCCAAAGCTCTCTCCAGCTGCGTGCACCTGCCCCGGCCGCGCACCCGGCCCCGCCCAGCTTCGCTCACCTGTCCCGGGCGTCTGGTGCGGAACCTTAGAGTAAGAAACATCACCGTGCACCTTGGCCAACGTGCGCGACTCGACCGAGCGCGCACTGGCCGAGGTGCACACCGATTTCACCTGGGTGCGCGCGCAGTACCTCGGGCGCACCGGGGTGCGCGCACAACGCCCGGGTTGCACCGTGGCCTGTGTGCTCGGGGCGCCTCGGGTGCGCGCTCGGTGTCGCCCCCGCGCGCGCGGTAGTGCGGGCAGCGCACCCCGGCCCGGCCCGGCCCCGACGAGAACGCAAACGGGCAAAAGGTTTATTCAAATAGCATTGCGACGCCCGGCGAAAAACTAAAAAAGGGTGCAACACCGGGACTTCCCGGGAGGTCACCCATCCCAGTACTACTCCGGCCCAAGCGCGCTTAACTGCGGAGTTCTGATGGGATCCGGTGCACTAACGCTGGTATGATCGCACCCGTTATGAGCTTGTCGCAGTGTGTACTTAGCAAACCGCGACCCACGTGCGAATCCACCCCGGCCACCCACCCCCGTCGAGGTGCACACCCTCCCTCGCGAAGTGCGCCCCGTTCGCCAAGTGTGAGCCCTGCCCGGGTGCGCGCACCTTGCTAGGGCGTCGGGTGTGCACCCGGCCCGGCCTACGTGCGTGCACCTGGAGGGGGCGTCGTGTGCGTGCAGTGTCCCGTCTGCAACGCGGTGCCCACACACCACCTCGGGCGCAACGACCTGCGCTCACATGTGGGCCGAGTGCACCTTGGTGCATGTTCGGGGCGCCTCGGGTGCACGCTCGATCTTGCCCCGGTGCACCAAGGCGCTCGGTTTGCCCCGGGTGCGCACTTGGTGCAAGGTGGGCACCCAAAATAGGGATCAAGCACCAAAACACAAGTTTCGGGATGCAAAATGGGACCCAAGGACCACAAATGCGTTCCAAGACCCATGATGGGTCCACGAGAACAAAAATGTGTTCCGAGACTTAATAAACAAATATTGGGTTTTAGGAGAAGAAACATGCTCTGATGCCCAAAACGAGAATCGACCCCGAAAAGGCCACAGGCCAAAAGTGGGATGCGAGACAAAAAAAAATGGGACCCGAGGACCAAAATTGGGTTCCCAGGTCGAAGACAGGGCAACCGGACAAGAAACGACCTCTAAGGCTCGAAATGAGTCCCGACGACTAAAACTTGACAAGAAGCACCCATCAGGCACCCAACTCGACACCCATGGGATGCCGACCCACCCGGGCTTCCACCTAGCACACCTTGGCACCCACCCACCCTCGCACCCAACCTCGCACCCAACTTAGCACCTTTGAACCCACATTGGCACTCACCCTGACCCTGGCACCTTGGAACCCACATTGGCACTCACCTTGACCCTGGCACCCACCTTTGCACTCACCTTGGGACCCACCCTGGCTCCCACCTCGGCACCCACCCAGACACCCACCTTGGTTCCTTGGCACCCACCTTGGATCCTTGGCACCCACCCCGACACCCACCTTGGCACGCAACTTGGCTACTTGCCACCCACCTTGGCTCCTTGACGCCCACCCCGACAACCACCCCGTGACCTACCCTGGCTAGGGTTGGTGCACACCCACCCTGGTGCCCACCTTGGCACCCACCCTATGACCCACCTTGGCACGCACCTTAGTACCCACCCCGTTACCCACCCTAGGACCCACCCCGTGACCCACCTTGGCCAGGGTGGGTGCACCCACCCTGGTGCCCACCTTGGCACCCACCCATCCTAGCACCCAGCCTGTGACCGGGCTTGGAACCCAACCTTGCACCCGCACCCGTCTTGGCCAGTGTGGGTGCGCACCCATCCTGGCACCCACGTTGTGACACACCCTTTAACCCACGCACCCTAGCACCCACGTTGGCACCCACCTTGGAACCCAACCTAGCAACTTGGCACCCACCCCGTGACCCACCTTGGCATCCACCATAGCAGTCGCCGACTTGGCACCCACCTCGGCACCCACCTTGACACTTGTGGACCCACCTTGCCACTCACCCTAGCATCGACCCATCCTAGCACCCACCCTGGCACCTTTGCACCCTAGCACTCACCCATCCTAGCACCTAACCTGTGACCCACCTTGACACTCACCCTCGCACCCACCTTGGAACCCAACCTAGCACCCACCCACCCTGACACCAACCCTAGCACCTACCCACCCTTGCACCCACCCTGTGACCCATCTTGGCACCCACCCATCCTACCACTCAACCTATCACCCACCTTCTCACCCACCTTGGCATCCACCTTAGCACCCACCCACACTGGCACCTTGGCACCCACCTCGGGCAAGGTGGGTGCACACCCACCCTGGCACCCAATTTAGAACCCACCGAGCATGTTACCCACCTTGGCACCCACATTGCAGCCCACCCTAGTACCCACCCTATGACCCACATTGGCATCCACACCCTAGCACCCAGGCACCTCGACACCCGCCTTGACACCCACCCTAGCACTGAACCTGTGACCCACCTTGGAACTCACCCTAGAACCCACCCACCCTGTGAACCACCTTGGCATCCACCTTAGCACCCACCCACCTTGGCACCCACTCTAGCACTCACCCATCCTAACACCCAACTTGTTACCCACCTTGGCACCCGCCCTCGCGTCCACCTTGAAACCCACCCTAGCACCCACCCACGCAGGAGCCCACCTTGGCACCCAACCTAACACCCACGCATCCTGGCACCCAACTTGTGACCCACCTTGGAACCCACCCTAGTACCCACCTTTGAACCCACTATATCACCAACCCACCTTGGCACCCACCCTATGACCCTCTTTGGAATCCACCCTAGCACGCACCCACCCTGGCACCCACCATGGAGCGCACCCTAGCACCCACCCACCTCGGCACGCACCTCAACACCCACCTTGGTGTGCGCACTGCGCCAACCTCTCAAAGACCCTATGTGGTGCGCTCCAAAGTGTACACCTTTGGTGCGCTCCAAGGTGCGCACCTTTGGTGCACACCGAGGTGCACACCAAAGTGTGCACCGAGGTGAGCACCAAAGTGCACTCCAGGGTGCACACCAAGGCGTGCACCTTTGGTGCGGTCAATGCAAACGAATTCGGAAGTTGGGGTCGATGTCCTAATCGCTGCTGCAGACTACACGTATGAGAATCGGACAAATAGCTTTATATAGGGGAGGTGTTGCGTTTGATGGGTCGACTCCCCTGGTTGTGTGCACTGCACCAACTTCAAAGACCCTGTCTTGTTTAAGAAGTCAAAAGTTGGGGTGGATGTCCTAATCATTGCTGCAGTCTACGCATGTATGAGAATCAGACAAATAGCTTATATAGGGGAGGTGTTGCATTCGGTGGGTTGACTCCCCTGGTTGTGCGCACTGCGCCAACCTCAAAGACCCCGCATAGCAGAAGAAGTCGGAAGTCGGATTTTGGTGAGCACCAAGGCGTGCACCTTTGGTGCGGTCAACGCAGACGAATTCAGAAGTTGGGGTGGATGTCCTAATCGTTGTTGCAGGCTACACATGTATGAGAATCAGACAAATAGCTTATATAGGGGAGGTGTTGGGTTTGATGGGTCAACTCCCTTGGTTGTGCGCATTACGCCAACCTCAAAGACCTTGTTTTCGTTAAGAAGTCAAAAGTTGGGGTCAATGTCCTAATGGCTCCTGCAGGCTACACATGTATGAGAATCGGACAAATAGCTTATATAGGGGAGGTGTTGGGTTTGATGGGTCGACTCCCCTGGTTGTGCGCATTACGTCAACCTCAAAGACCTTGTTTTCGTTAAGAAGTCAAAAGTTGGGGTCGATGTCCTAATTGCTCCTGTAGACTACACATGTATGAGAATCAGACAAATAGCTTATATAGGGGAGGTGTTGGGTTTGATGGGTTGACTCCCCTAGTTGTTCGCATTACACCAACCTCAAAGACCTTGTTTTCGTTTAGAAGCCGAAAGTTGGGGTCGATGTCCTAATTGCTCCTGCAGGCTACGCATGTATGAGAATCAGACAAATAGCTTATATAGGGGAGGTGTTGGGTTTGATGGGTCGACTCCCCTGGTTGTGCGCATTGCGCCAACCTCAAAGACCCTGCATTGCGGATGAAGTCGAAAGTCAGAGTTTGGTGTGCTACAAGGTGTGGTCGAAGGTGCTCACCTAGGTGTGCACCTTTGGAGCACAGGAAAAGTGCCCTCCAAAAGTGCGCACCTTTGGAGTGCACAAAAGTGCCCTCCAAAAGTGCGCACCTTTGGAGCGCAGAAAAGTGCCCTCCAAAAAGTGCCCTCCAAAAGTGCGCACCTTTGGAGCGCAGAAAAGTGCCCTCCAAAAGTGCGCACCTTTGGAGCGCAGAAAAGTGCCCTCCAAAAAGTGCCCTCCAAAAGTGCGCACCTTTGGAGCGCAGAAAAGTGCCCTCCAAAAGTGCGCACCTTTGGAGCGCAGAAAAGTGCCCTCCAAAAAGTGCCCTCCAAAAGTGCGCACCTTTGGAGCGCAGAAAAGTGCCCTCCAAAAAGTGCCCTCCAAAAGTGCGCACCTTTGGAGCGCAGAAAAGTGCCCTCCAAAAAGTGCCCTCCAAAAGTGCGCACCTTTGGAGCGCAGAAAAGTGCCCTCCAAAAAGTGCCCTCCAAAAGTGCGCACCTTTGGAGCGCAGAAAAGTGCCCTCCAAAAAGTGCCCTCCAAAAGTGCGCACCTTTGGAGCGCAGAAAAGTGCCCTCCAAAAGTGCGCACCTTTGGAGCGCACAAAAGTGCCCTCCAAAAGTGCGCACTTTTGGTGCGCACCAAGGCGCTGGTTCGGTCGTTGCAGGCGAGTTCGGAAGTTGGGGTCGATGTCCTGAGCGGAGGTGCAAACTACACAGGTGTCGGAATCGGACAAATAGCTTATATAGGGGAGGTGTATGCTTCGATGGGTCGACTCCCCAGGTTGAGCGCACCGCGCCAACCTCAAAGACCCTACGGTATGGATGAAGTCGGAAGTTGGGTCCGATGACCAATTCGATTAGTAGGTATGCTCATGAGGTCGGAATTTGGGTCCGATGACCTGCCATGTGCAGGAAGGCGAATGTTGACACTGTGCGTTGCAAGGTGCACACCAAGGCGCTGGTGCGGTCTTTTTAGTCGAGTTCGGAAGTTGGGGTCGATGTCCTGATCGGAGGTGCAAGCTACACAGGTGTGGGAATCGGACAAATAGCTTATATAGGGGAGGTGTATGCTTCGTTGGGTCGACTCCCCGGGTTGAGCGCACCGCGCCAACCTCAAAGACCCTACGGTATGGATGAAGTCGGAAGTTGGGTCCGATGACCGATTCGATATGTAGGCATACTCGCGAGGTCGGAATTTGGGTCCGATGACCTGCCACGTGCAGGAAGGCGAATGTTGGCACTGTGCGTTGCAAGGTGCGCACCAAGGCGCTGGTTCGGTCGTTGGAGGCGAGTTCGGAAGTTGGGGTCGATGTCTTGATCGGAGGTGCAAACTACACAGGTGTGGGAATCGGACAAATAGCTTATATAGGGGAGGTGTATGCTTCGTTGGGTCGACTCCCCGGGTTGAGCGCACCGCGCCAACCTCAAAGACCCTACGGTATGGATGAAGTCGGAAGTTGGGTCCGATGACCGATTCGATATGTAGGCATACTCGCGAGGTCGGAATTTGGGTCCGATGACCTGCCATGTGCAGGAAGGCGAATGTTGGGACTGTGCGTCGCAAGGTGCGCACCAAGGCGCTGGTGCCGTCGTTGCAGTCGAGTTCGGAAGTTGGGGTCGATGTCCTGGTCAGAGGTGCAAACTACACAGGTGTGGGAATCGGACAAATAGCTTATATAGGGGAGGTGTATGCTTCGATGGGTCGACTCCCTGGGTTGAGCGCACCGCGCCAACCTCAAAGACCCTACAGTATGGATGAAGTCGGAAGTTGGGTCCGATGACCGATTCGATACGTAGGCATATTGGCGAGGTCTGAATTTGTGTCCGATGACCTGCCATGCGCAGGAAGGCGGAATTTGGGTCCGATGACCGAGTTGATGGCGTGCCATGCGCAGAAAGGCGGAATTTGGGTCCGATGACCGAGTTGATGTTGATGGCCCGCCATGCACAGGAAGGCGGAATTTGGGTCCGATGACCGATTTGAAGGCGTGCCATACGCAAAAAGGCGGAGTTTGGGTCCGATGACCGAGTTGATATTGATGGCCCGCCATGCGCAGGAAGGCGGAATTTGGGTCCGATGACCTGACATACGCATGGAGTCCGACTCGGGGGCCGATGTTCGATTCGATGACTTGCATTGTGGGTAAAGTCGGAAGTTGTGGTCTTTGACCTGATTCGATGACCAGACTTCGGCTGCTTGAGAATCGGACAAATAACTTATATAGGGGAGGTAGTGTTCTCGAGCATCCTCCCCCCGTGCCCGTTTATGTCGATTGATGCTGGTGCTCGACTGGTTGGAGCGCTCGGATGCAAAAATCTTGCACCAGGATTTATCGATTGTGATGGACACGGCAAGTCTCCTGATTGCTATGCAGGAGCTCATCGTGAATCTCTATGCGGCCTTGGTATGGACTCGACCTGCGGAATGGTTCGGCAATGGTAGTCGCTCCAACACGTCCTTGCAATGGCCACAGAGGTGATTCGACTAGAGCTCCAGTCTAGCTTTTGGGTTGCTTGGCGGACTGGTATAGCCGCGATCGAGTTCCGGCCATGAACGTTTTAGATAGCTCTTGGGCTTTCTGGGACGGAAGTCGGAAGTTTGGGCTGTTGTCCGATTTGATGACCATTCTTCGGATGTGTGAGAATCGGACAAATAACTTATATAGGGGACTGTGTTGTCTCACGCAGCCCCCTCCGTGCCCCTCTATCTCGACCGATGTTGGTGCTTGAAAGGGTTGGGATCGCTCGGATTTATAAACGTGCACCACCATTTGTCGAGTGTGAGGGACGCGGCAGGTCTCCTAAATGCTATGCGGGCGCTCTCTGAGAATCTCTATCCGGCCTCGACACAGACTAGTCTTGCTGAATGGTTTGGCACTGGTAGTCGATCCAACACGTCGTTGTTGTGGCCGCCTAGGCGATTCGATTCGAGCCCCCGTCTAGCTTTTGGGTTGCTTGGCGGATTTTGCCCTATCCGCAAGTGAGCTCGGTCCCTAAACGTTCGAGAAACCCGATTGCTATGCGCCGACTCTCTTTCTTGCGAGCCTCCATCTAGCTTTTGGGTCTCTACGGAACGGAAGTCGGAATCTGGGACCGTTGTTTGATTCGACGAGGCAGACTACGGTTGTGCGAGAATCGGACAAATAACTTATATAGGGGAGGTGTTGACTGGAGCATTCTCCCCCGTGCCCCTCTAACTCGACCAATGCTGGCGCTCGAACGGTGGTAGCGCTCGGATTTTCATTGAGCGCCAGCATTGGTCGATTTAGAGGGGCATGCGAGATTCCCGAATGCTATGCGAGGGCTCTAACGGAAATGTCTATTGGTTTCGGTATGGATGCAATTGCGAGTGGTTCGGCAAAGGTAGTCGTTCCGATGCGTCCATGTCGTGGCCAAATCGATAATTCGATTTGAGCCCTCGTATAGCATTTGGGTCTCTCGATGTGATTCCGCATTCCAGTCCCTTTGGGCACTGCTTGAGCCGCATCCCAGGGGGTTCCCTTCCCAATAATCTGCCTCGCAACCCGATTGCTATGCGGTGAGGCTCCTCGGCCGCCTCGGAACTATCTGTGTATCAGACGCATCGCGGGATAAGGGGTTGGCAACGGTAGTCGCCCCAAGCGCGTCCGATGCTTGGACCATTCCGAGGCGGCCCTGAAGCCTCTTCCGTCTAGCCGTTGGGTCCTTCTCGCCGCATCCCTCGCCTCGCACCCCGATTGCTATGCGGTGAGGCTCCTCGGCCGCCTCGGAACTATCTGTGTATCGGACGCGTCGCGGGATAAGGGGTTGTCACTGGTAGTCGCCCCAAGCGCGTCCGATGCTTGGACCATTCCGAGGCGGCCCTGAAGCCTCTTCCGTCTAGCCGTTGGGTCCTTCTCGCCGCATCCCTCGCCTCGCACCCCGATTGCTATGCGGTGAGGCTCCTCGGCCGCCTCGGAACTATCTGTGTATCGGACGCGTCGCGGGATAAGGGGTTGTCATTGGTAGTCGCCCCAAGCGCGTCCGATGCTTGGACCATTCCGAGGCGGCCCTGAAGCCTCTTCCGTCTAGCCGTTGGGTCCTTCTCGCCGCATCCCTCGCCTCGCACCCCGATTGCTATGCGGTGAGGCTCCTCGGCCGCCTTGGAACTATCTGTGTATCGGACGCGTCGCGGGATAAGGGGTTGTCACTGGTAGTCGCCCCAAGCGCGTCCGATGCTTAGACCATTCCGAGGCGGACCCGAAGCCTCTTCCGTCTAGCCGTTGGGTCCTTCTCGCCGCATCCTTCGCCTCGCACCCCGATTGCTATGCGGTGAGGCTCCTCGGCCGCCTCGGAACTATCTGTGTATCGGACGCGTCGCGGGATAAGGGGTTGTCACTGGTAGTCGCCCCAAGCGCGTCCGATGCTTGGACCATTCCGAGGCGGACCCGAAGCCTCTTCCGTCTAGCCGTTGGGTCCTTCTCGCCGCATCCCTCGCCTCGCACCCCGATTGCTATGCGGTGAGGCTCCTCGGCCGCCTTGGAACTATCTGTGTATCGGACGCGTCGCGGGATAAGGGGTTGTCACTGGTAGTCGCCCCAAGCGCGTCCGATGCTTGGACCATTCCGAGGCGGACCCGAAGCCTCTTCCGTCTAGCCGTTGGGTCCTTCTCGCCGCATCCCTCGCCTCGCACCCCGATTGCTATGCGGTGAGGCTCCTCGGCCGCCTTGGAACTATCTGTGTATCGGACGCGTCGCGGGATAAGGGGTTGTCACTGGTAGTCGCCCCAAGCGCGTCCGATGCTTGGACCATTCCGAGGCGGACCCGAAGCCTCTTCCGTCTAGCCGTTGGGTCCTTCTCGCCGCATCCCTCGCCTCGCACCCCGATTGCTATGCGGTGAGGCTCCTCGGCCGCCTTGGAACTATCTGTGTATCGGACGCGTCGCGGGATAAGGGGTTGTCACTGGTAGTCGCCCCAAGCGCGTCCGATGCTTGGACCATTCCGAGGCGGCCCCGAAGCCTCTTCCGTGTAGCCGTTGGGTCCTTCTCGCCGCATCCCTCGCCTCGCACCCCGATTGCTATGCGGTGAGGCTCCTCGGCCGCCTTGGAACTATCTGTGTATCGGACGCGTCGCGGGATAAGGGGTTGTCACTGGTAGTCGCCCCAAGCGCGTCCGATGCTTGGACCATTCCGAGGCGGCCCCGAAGCCTCTTCCGTGTAGCCGTTGGGTCCTTCTCGCCGCATCCCTCGCCTCGCACCCCGATTGCTATGCGGTGAGGCTCCTCGGCCGCCTTGGAACTATCTGTGTATCGGACGCGTCGCGGGATAAGGGGTTGTCACTGGTAGTCGCCCCAAGCGCGTCCGATGCTTGGACCATTCCGAGGCGGACCTGAAGCCTCTTCCCTCTAGCCGTTGGGGCTTTCTCGCCGCATCCCTCGCCTCGCACCCTGATTGCTATGCTGTGAGGCTCCTCGGCCGCCTTGGAACTATCTGTGTATCGGACGCATCGCGGGATAAGGGGTTGGCAGTGGTAGTCGCCCCAAGCGCATCCGATGCTTGGACCATTCCGAGGCGGCCCTGCAGCCTCTTCCGTCTAGCCGTTGGGGCCATCTCGCCGCATCCCCCACCTCGCACCACGATTGCTATGCGGTGAGGCTCCTTGGCCGCCTCGGAACTATCTGTGTATCGGACGCATCGCGGGATAAGGGGTTGTCACTGGTAGTCGCCCCAAGCGCGTCCGATGCTTGGACTATTCCGAGGCGGCCCTGCAGCCTCTTCCGTCTAGCCGTTGGGGCCATCTCGCTGCATCCCCCACCTCCTCGGCCGCCTCGGAACTATCTGTGTATCGGACGCATCGCGGGATAAGGGGTTGGCAGTGGTAGTCGCCCCAAGCGCGTCCGATGCTTGGACTATTCCGAGGCAGCCCTGCAGCCTCTTCCGTCTAGCCTTTGGGGCCATCTCGCCGCATCCCTCGCCTCGCACCCCGATTGCTATGCGGTGAGGCTCCTCGGCCGCCTGGGAACTATCTTCGTATCGGACGCATCGCGGGATAAGGGGTTGTCACTGGTAGTCGCCCCAAGCGCGTCCGATGCTTGGACTATTCCGAGGCGGCCCTGTGGCCTCTTCCGTCTAGCCGTTGGGGCCATCTCGCCGCATCCCCCACCTCGCACCCCGATTGCTATGCGGTGAGGCTCTTCGGCCGCCTTGGAACTATCTTCGTATCGGACGCATTGCGGGATAAGGGGTTGTCACTGGTAGTGGCCCCAAGCGCGTCCGATGCTTGGACTATTCCGAGGCGGCCCTGCAGCCTCTTCCGTCTAGCCGTTGGGGCCATCTCGCCGCATCCCCCACCTCGCACCCCGATTGCTATGCGGTGAGGCTCCTCGGCCGCCTTGGAACTATCTTCGTATCGGACGCATCGCGGGATAAGGGGTTGTCACTGGTAGTCGCCCCAAGCGCGTCCGATGCTTGGACTATTCCGACGCGGCCCTGTGGCCTCTTCCGTCTAGCCGTTGGGGCCATCTCGCCGCATCCCCCACCTCGCACCCCGATTGCTATGCGGTGAGGCTCCTCGGCCGCCTTGGAACCATCTTCGTATCGGACGCATCGCGGGATAGGGGGCTGTCACTGGTAGTCGCCCCAAGCGTGTCCGATGCTTGGACCATTCCTAGGCGGCCCTGAAGCCTCTTCCGTCTAGCCGTTGGGGCCTTCCCGCCCCATCCCTCGCCTCGCACCCCCGATTGCTATGCGGTGAGGCTCCTCGGCCGCCTTGGAACCATCTGTGTATCGGACGCATCGCGGGATAAGGGGTTGGCACTGGCAGTCGCCCCAAGCGCGTCCGATGCTTGGACCATTCCGAGGTGGCCCTGAAGCCTCTTCCGTCTAGCCGTTGGGGCCTTCCCGCCCCATCCCTCGCCTCGCACCCCGATTGATATGCGGTGAGGCTCCTCGGCCGCCTTGGAACTATCTGTGTATCGGACGCATCGCGGGATAAGGGGTTGGCACTGGTAGTCGTCCCAATCGCATCCGATGCTTGGACCATTCCGAGGCGGCCCTGCAGCCTCTTCCGTTTAGCCGTCGGGGCCTTCCCGCCGCATCCCTCGCCTCGCATCCCGATTCCTATGCGGTGAGTCTTCTCGGCCGCCGCGGAACTATACCTGTTATTGCTACTGCATCCTTCGGCTGGTAACCTCCTCTGCCGCCTTGGAACGTTCTCTTTGTCGGACGCGTCGCGGGATAAGGGGTTGGCACTGGTAGTCGCCCCAAGCGCGCCCGATGCATAGACCGCTCCGAGTCGACCTTGCTTTCAGCCTCTCACATGCATAGACCTCTCTGAGTCGACCCTGCAGCCTCTCACGTTTAGCCTTTGGAATCTCGCCTCACAACATGATTGCTATCCTTGATGCATCCCTTGCCTCGAGCCCTGATTGCTTTCTTGGCTGCATCCCTCCTCTCCTCACAGCCCGGTTGTCATCACTGCTTCATCCGTCGCTTCATGCATTCTGGCTGCTGGGCCCTTCCCACCGCACACCTCGATTGCTATCTCTTCTGCATCACACACCCCGATTGCTATCTCTGCTACATCCCTCGGCTCTCACTTCTGCATCCTTCGCCTCACACCTCGATTGCTATCAATGCTGCATCCGTAACCTCACACCCCGATTGCTATGCGGGGAGGCTCCTTGGCCGCCTTGGAAATTTCTGTGTGTCGGACGCACCGCGGGATAAGGGGTTGGCACTGGTAGTCGCCCCAAGTGCGCCCGATTCTTAGACCGCTTCGAGGTGACCTCGTAGCCTCTTTCGTCCAGGCTTCCTGCCTTCAACGCCCTTTTTACACCTCGATTGCTATGCGCGGGCTCGTTGGCGTCTATCACCTCTCTGCGAAGAGTGGCACGATGATTGTTGGGGTAAATCGTAGCAGTCCGATCTCTGGCCTTGGGCCATTGTGAGGGCTGATCGATTTCCTGTGCGCATCTCGTGTTCGCCCAGTAACAGACTCGACGACTTGTAATCGGTCTTGTTCCCGATTGTTCCTGGAGGTAGTCTTCGGAACTCTTGGATTTGACCTGTCACTCGAACTGTCCTCTTCCGAGGATGCTTGTGTGTGTGTGCTTGTGCCATTTCCTTGGCGGTATTAACGAGATATTAAAGAGCGGAGTGAGCGCCTCGCCCAGCTATGTTTGGGGCTCTCACTCCCTTACCCGGTGTGCGACCGCTTTGCACGTAGGTTGCGGAGCATCGCGACTCTTTCGATGTTTGGCGGTTGTCTTCCGGTGATGCGTTGGTCCCGAAGTGCACGTTACTAGCATTTCTGCCATTGTTCTCGATCTTTGGCACGTTCCTTCGTTGCAATTGGATATATATCTCCGTTTATACGCGCAGGCTTCTCCCGCCTATTCAGCGCTGTCCCACTCTCAGCACTCTCGTGGTCTCCTTGGCTTCTCTCTCCCGTGAGCGAGCTCTCTTCTCGAGTCTTTTCCATGTCCCATGGAGGTTGCCTTGCGAAATTCGGGCACACAAACGTGACCGGATAAGAGCGGAATTGCCTATGAGGAGAAGCTCACCTTAGGGAGCAGCAATGCCGAGTGTTTCGACAGAGGGTAGAGGGGGCGTTGTTTGGGCGGTTGCACAAAAGAGTGCTACGTTTGCACTGAAGGTTGCTTCTTCGTCTCCGACGAACTCTTCGAGGCAAAAAAGCTTGTTTACGGGGTCGAGGTGGGACTGTTCGTGCGAGTTGCGCCACCAAAAGTGCGTAGGGGGCATATACCTGGGAAATGGATGTCTCTGAGTGGCCTTACTCGGTCGCGTGCACGGTGCATTCTCTAACGGCAGGACTGTCGCGAGCATGTGCGGTTCGGATGTTTTCGGGTAAAGGGTTCCGTACGGGATGTTCTTCCCAGGCTCCTGTGAACCGAGA
>NW_026729342.1:67500-82500 GCF_030272615.1 Cryptomeria japonica
GGCGTGCACGTTGTCGGAGCCCGGTTTGCCCCGGGTGCGCACCTCGCCTGCACCTTGGCCGGGGTGGGCACCTTGGCTGGGTTTGCCCAGGGTGCGCTCCGAAGCGGGGTTACTGGAGCGCCCCCTCTTTTTTTGTCAGAGCGTTTGGTGGGGTTTCTCGCATTGGCTCTTCCCAGGCCCGGTTGTTGGGTGCGCTCCCACCCTGGCGCGCGCGAAGTTGGAAGTTGGGTTAATTGCCCGGGCGCGCACCTTCGCCAGGGTGGGCACCTTGGTGCGCACACCTTGGCTGGGCTGCGCACCAGGGCGGGCTCAAGATGGCACCAGCATTCCCTTTTTCTCACTATCTTTCAAAACGGAAATTTTAAAATCTCGTTTTTTTTTTGCCTTTTATGGAAATTAGTGAAGGCATCGCATCAAAGGTGCGCACCTCGCTGCCCACCTTGGTGTGCTCCGAGGTGCCCACCACGGTGCGCAACGCCGGTGCGAACCCGGGAGCGCCCCGATGTGTGCTCCAAGGTGCGGCGTGCACGAAGTCGGACCCCGGTTTGCCCCGGGTGCGCACCTCGCGTGCACCTTGGTGCGCACACCTTGGCTGGGTTGCGCGGCCTGGTGGGCACCATGGTGCGCACCAAGGAGCGCTCCGAAGTGTGCTCCAAGGTGCGGCGTGCACGAAGTCGGAGCCCGGTTTGCCCCGGGTACGCACCTCGCGTGCACCTTCGCCGGGGTGGGCACCTCGGCTGGGTTGCGCGCCCTGGTGCGCACCAAGGAGCGCTCCGAAGTGTGCTCCAAGGTGCGGCGTGCACGAAGTCGGAGCCCGGTTTGCCCCGGGTGCGCACCTTCGCCGCGGTGCGCACCATGGCGTGCACGAAGTCGGAGCCCGGTTTGCCCCGGGTGCGCACCTCGCGTGCACCTTCGGCGGGGTTGCGCGCCCTGGTGGGCACCATGGTGCGCACCAAGGAGCGCTCCGAAGTGTGCTCCAAGGTGCGGCGTGCACGAAGTCGGAGCCCGGTTTGCCCCGGGTGCGCACCTCGCGTGCACCTTCGGCGGGGTTGCGCGCCCTGGTGGGCACCATGGTGCGCACCAAGGAGCGCTCCGAAGTGTGCTCCAAGGTGCGGCGTGCACGAAGTCGGAGCCCGGTTTGCCCCGGGTGCGCACCTCGCGTGCACCTTCGCCGCGGTGGGCACCATGGCGTGCACGAAGTCGGAGCCCGGTTTGCCCCGGGTGCGCACCTCGCGTGCACCTTCGCCGGGGTGGGCACCTCGGCTGGGTTGCGCGCCCTGGTGCGCACCAAGGAGCGCTCCGAAGTGTGCTCCAAGGTGCGGCGTGCACGAAGTCGGAGCCCGGTTTGCCCCGGGTGCGCACCTCGCGTGCACCTTCGCCAGGGTGGGCACCTCGGTGCGCACACCTTCTCAATGTTTTCTTGCCTTTTCTGGAAATTGGTGAAGGCAGCGCATCAAAGGTGCGCACCTCGGTGTGCTCCGAGGTGCGAACCCGAGAGCGCTCCGAGGTGCCCACGAAGTCGAAAGTCGGGTTAATTGCATTGTTTTCCCCGGGTGCGCTCCGAGGTGCGCAACATCGGCGCGCACCAAGGAGGGCTCCGAAGTGTGCTCCAAGGTGCGCACGATGGCGTGCACCTCTGGTGCGCACGATTCGGAGCTCGGTTTGACCGGGGTGCGCACACCTTGGCTGGGTTGCGCACCTTTTGTGCGCTCCAAGGTGCGCACGAAGTCGGAGCTCGGTTTGCCCCGGGTGCGCACCTTCGCCAGGGTGCGCACCTTGATGCGCACGCCTTGGCTGGGCTGCGCACCTTGGTGGGCGCCATGGTGCGCACCTTTCGTGCGCTCCAAGGTGCGCACGAAGTCGGAGCTCGGTTTGCCCCGGGTGCGCACCTTGGTGGGCGCCATGGTGCACTCCGAGGTGCCCAAGATTGGTGCGCACCAAGGAGCGCTCCGAAGTGCGCTCCAAGGTGCGCGCGAAGTCGAAAGTTGGGTTAATTGTCCGGTTTGCCTCGGGTGCGCACCTTGCGTGCACCTTCACCAGGGTGGGCGCCTTGGTGCGCACACCTTGGCTGGGCTGCGCACACCTTGGCACCCGCGTTTCCTTCATTTTAAATTTTTTTTTTTTACAATCTCTCAAGTGGGAAATTCTATAATCTCAACTTTTTTTGCCTTTTCAGGAAACTTTTGAATGGAGCGCATCATTGGTGCGCTCCGAAGTGTGCTCCAAAGCTCTCTCCAGCTGCGTGCACCTGCCCCGGCCGCGCACCCGGCCCCGCCCAGCTTCGCTCACCTGTCCCGGGCGTCTGGTGCGGAACCTTAGAGTAAGAAACATCACCGTGCACCTTGGCCAACGTGCGCGACTCGACCGAGCGCGCACTGGCCGAGGTGCACACCGATTTCACCTGGGTGCGCGCGCAGCACCTCGGGCGCACCGGGGTGCGCGCACAACGCCCGGGTTGCACCGTGGCCTGTGTGCTCGGGGCGCCTCGGGTGCGCGCTCGGTGTCGCCCCCGCGCGCGCGGTAGTGCGGGCAGCGCACCCCGGCCCGGCCCGGCCCCGACGAGAACGCAAACGGGCAAAAGGTTTATTCAAATAGCATTGCGACGCCCGGCGAAAAACTAAAAAAGGGTGCAACACCGGGACTTCCCGGGAGGTCACCCATCCCAGTACTACTCCGGCCCAAGCGCGCTTAACTGCGGAGTTCTGATGGGATCCGGTGCACTAACGCTGGTATGATCGCACCCGTTATGAGCTTGTCGCAGTGTGTACTTAGCAAACCGCGACCCACGTGCGAATCCACCCCGGCCACCCACCCCCGTCGAGGTGCACACCCTCCCTCGCGAAGTGCGCCCCGTTCGCCAAGTGTGAGCCCTGCCCGGGTGCGCGCACCTTGCTAGGGCGTCGGGTGTGCACCCGGCCCGGCCTACGTGCGTGCACCTGGAGGGGGCGTCGTGTGCGTGCAGTGTCCCGTCTGCAACGCGGTGCCCACACACCACCTCGGGCGCAACGACCTGCGCTCACATGTGGGCCGAGTGCACCTTGGTGCATGTTCGGGGCGCCTCGGGTGCACGCTCGATCTTGCCCTGGTGCACCAAGGCGCTCGGTTTGCCCCGGGTGCGCACTTGGTGCAAGGTGGGCACCCAAAATAGGGATCAAGCACCAAAACACAAGTTTCGGGATGCAAAATGGGACCCAAGGACCACAAATGCGTTCCAAGACCCATGATGGGTCCACGAGAACAAAAATGTGTTCCGAGACTTAATAAACAAATATTGGGTTTTAGGAGAAGAAACATGCTCTGATGCCCAAAACGAGAATCGACCCCGAAAAGGCCACAGGCCAAAAGTGGGATGCGAGACAAAAAAAAATGGGACCCGAGGACCAAAATTGGGTTCCCAGGTCGAAGACAGGGCAACCGGACAAGAAACGACCTCTAAGGCTCGAAATGAGTCCCGACGACTAAAACTTGACAAGAAGCACCCATCAGGCACCCAACTCGACACCCATGGGATGCCGACCCACCCGGGCTTCCACCTAGCACACCTTGGCACCCACCCACCCTCGCACCCAACCTCGCACCCAACTTAGCACCTTTGAACCCACATTGGCACTCACCCTGACCCTGGCACCTTGGAACCCACATTGGCACTCACCTTGACCCTGGCACCCACCTTTGCACTCACCTTGGGACCCACCCTGGCTCCCACCTCGGCACCCACCCAGACACCCACCTTGGTTCCTTGGCACCCACCTTGGATCCTTGGCACCCACCCCGACACCCACCTTGGCACGCAACTTGGCTACTTGCCACCCACCTTGGCTCCTTGACGCCCACCCCGACAACCACCCCGTGACCTACCCTGGCTAGGGTTGGTGCACACCCACCCTGGTGCCCACCTTGGCACCCACCCTATGACCCACCTTGGCACGCACCTTAGTACCCACCCCGTTACCCACCCTAGGACCCACCCCGTGACCCACCTTGGCCAGGGTGGGTGCACCCACCCTGGTGCCCACCTTGGCACCCACCCATCCTAGCACCCAGCCTGTGACCGGGCTTGGAACCCAACCTTGCACCCGCACCCGTCTTGGCCAGTGTGGGTGCGCACCCATCCTGGCACCCACGTTGTGACACACCCTTTAACCCACGCACCCTAGCACCCACGTTGGCACCCACCTTGGAACCCAACCTAGCAACTTGGCACCCACCCCGTGACCCACCTTGGCATCCACCATAGCAGTCGCCGACTTGGCACCCACCTCGGCACCCACCTTGACACTTGTGGACCCACCTTGCCACTCACCCTAGCATCGACCCATCCTAGCACCCACCCTGGCACCTTTGCACCCTAGCACTCACCCATCCTAGCACCTAACCTGTGACCCACCTTGACACTCACCCTCGCACCCACCTTGGAACCCAACCTAGCACCCACCCACCCTGACACCAACCCTAGCACCTACCCACCCTTGCACCCACCCTGTGACCCATCTTGGCACCCACCCATCCTACCACTCAACCTATCACCCACCTTCTCACCCACCTTGGCATCCACCTTAGCACCCACCCACACTGGCACCTTGGCACCCACCTCGGGCAAGGTGGGTGCACACCCACCCTGGCACCCAATTTAGAACCCACCGAGCATGTTACCCACCTTGGCACCCACATTGCAGCCCACCCTAGTACCCACCCTATGACCCACATTGGCATCCACACCCTAGCACCCAGGCACCTCGACACCCGCCTTGACACCCACCCTAGCACTGAACCTGTGACCCACCTTGGAACTCACCCTAGAACCCACCCACCCTGTGAACCACCTTGGCATCCACCTTAGCACCCACCCACCTTGGCACCCACTCTAGCACTCACCCATCCTAACACCCAACTTGTTACCCACCTTGGCACCCGCCCTCGCGTCCACCTTGAAACCCACCCTAGCACCCACCCACGCAGGAGCCCACCTTGGCACCCAACCTAACACCCACGCATCCTGGCACCCAACTTGTGACCCACCTTGGAACCCACCCTAGTACCCACCTTTGAACCCACTATATCACCAACCCACCTTGGCACCCACCCTATGACCCTCTTTGGAATCCACCCTAGCACGCACCCACCCTGGCACCCACCATGGAGCGCACCCTAGCACCCACCCACCTCGGCACGCACCTCAACACCCACCTTGGTGTGCGCACTGCGCCAACCTCTCAAAGACCCTATGTGGTGCGCTCCAAAGTGTACACCTTTGGTGCGCTCCAAGGTGCGCACCTTTGGTGCACACCGAGGTGCACACCAAAGTGTGCACCGAGGTGAGCACCAAAGTGCACTCCAGGGTGCACACCAAGGCGTGCACCTTTGGTGCGGTCAATGCAAACGAATTCGGAAGTTGGGGTCGATGTCCTAATCGCTGCTGCAGACTACACGTATGAGAATCGGACAAATAGCTTTATATAGGGGAGGTGTTGCGTTTGATGGGTCGACTCCCCTGGTTGTGTGCACTGCACCAACTTCAAAGACCCTGTCTTGTTTAAGAAGTCAAAAGTTGGGGTGGATGTCCTAATCATTGCTGCAGTCTACGCATGTATGAGAATCAGACAAATAGCTTATATAGGGGAGGTGTTGCATTCGGTGGGTTGACTCCCCTGGTTGTGCGCACTGCGCCAACCTCAAAGACCCCGCATAGCAGAAGAAGTCGGAAGTCGGATTTTGGTGAGCACCAAGGCGTGCACCTTTGGTGCGGTCAACGCAGACGAATTCAGAAGTTGGGGTGGATGTCCTAATCGTTGTTGCAGGCTACACATGTATGAGAATCAGACAAATAGCTTATATAGGGGAGGTGTTGGGTTTGATGGGTCAACTCCCTTGGTTGTGCGCATTACGCCAACCTCAAAGACCTTGTTTTCGTTAAGAAGTCAAAAGTTGGGGTCAATGTCCTAATGGCTCCTGCAGGCTACACATGTATGAGAATCGGACAAATAGCTTATATAGGGGAGGTGTTGGGTTTGATGGGTCGACTCCCCTGGTTGTGCGCATTACGTCAACCTCAAAGACCTTGTTTTCGTTAAGAAGTCAAAAGTTGGGGTCGATGTCCTAATTGCTCCTGTAGACTACACATGTATGAGAATCAGACAAATAGCTTATATAGGGGAGGTGTTGGGTTTGATGGGTTGACTCCCCTAGTTGTTCGCATTACACCAACCTCAAAGACCTTGTTTTCGTTTAGAAGCCGAAAGTTGGGGTCGATGTCCTAATTGCTCCTGCAGGCTACGCATGTATGAGAATCAGACAAATAGCTTATATAGGGGAGGTGTTGGGTTTGATGGGTCGACTCCCCTGGTTGTGCGCATTGCGCCAACCTCAAAGACCCTGCATTGCGGATGAAGTCGAAAGTCAGAGTTTGGTGTGCTACAAGGTGTGGTCGAAGGTGCTCACCTAGGTGTGCACCTTTGGAGCACAGGAAAAGTGCCCTCCAAAAGTGCGCACCTTTGGAGTGCACAAAAGTGCCCTCCAAAAGTGCGCACCTTTGGAGCGCAGAAAAGTGCCCTCCAAAAAGTGCCCTCCAAAAGTGCGCACCTTTGGAGCGCAGAAAAGTGCCCTCCAAAAAGTGCCCTCCAAAAGTGCGCACCTTTGGAGCGCAGAAAAGTGCCCTCCAAAAAGTGCCCTCCAAAAGTGCGCACCTTTGGAGCGCAGAAAAGTGCCCTCCAAAAAGTGCCCTCCAAAAGTGCGCACCTTTGGAGCGCAGAAAAGTGCCCTCCAAAAAGTGCCCTCCAAAAGTGCGCACCTTTGGAGCGCAGAAAAGTGCCCTCCAAAAAGTGCCCTCCAAAAGTGCGCACCTTTGGAGCGCAGAAAAGTGCCCTCCAAAAAGTGCCCTCCAAAAGTGCGCACCTTTGGAGCGCAGAAAAGTGCCCTCCAAAAAGTGCCCTCCAAAAGTGCGCACCTTTGGAGCGCAGAAAAGTGCCCTCCAAAAAGTGCCCTCCAAAAGTGCGCACCTTTGGAGCGCAGAAAAGTGCCCTCCAAAAGTGCGCACCTTTGGAGCGCACAAAAGTGCCCTCCAAAAGTGCGCACTTTTGGTGCGCACCAAGGCGCTGGTTCGGTCGTTGCAGGCGAGTTCGGAAGTTGGGGTCGATGTCCTGAGCGGAGGTGCAAACTACACAGGTGTCGGAATCGGACAAATAGCTTATATAGGGGAGGTGTATGCTTCGATGGGTCGACTCCCCAGGTTGAGCGCACCGCGCCAACCTCAAAGACCCTACGGTATGGATGAAGTCGGAAGTTGGGTCCGATGACCAATTCGATTAGTAGGTATGCTCATGAGGTCGGAATTTGGGTCCGATGACCTGCCATGTGCAGGAAGGCGAATGTTGACACTGTGCGTTGCAAGGTGCACACCAAGGCGCTGGTGCGGTCTTTTTAGTCGAGTTCGGAAGTTGGGGTCGATGTCCTGATCGGAGGTGCAAGCTACACAGGTGTGGGAATCGGACAAATAGCTTATATAGGGGAGGTGTATGCTTCGTTGGGTCGACTCCCCGGGTTGAGCGCACCGCGCCAACCTCAAAGACCCTACGGTATGGATGAAGTCGGAAGTTGGGTCCGATGACCGATTCGATATGTAGGCATACTCGCGAGGTCGGAATTTGGGTCCGATGACCTGCCACGTGCAGGAAGGCGAATGTTGGCACTGTGCGTTGCAAGGTGCGCACCAAGGCGCTGGTTCGGTCGTTGGAGGCGAGTTCGGAAGTTGGGGTCGATGTCTTGATCGGAGGTGCAAACTACACAGGTGTGGGAATCGGACAAATAGCTTATATAGGGGAGGTGTATGCTTCGTTGGGTCGACTCCCCGGGTTGAGCGCACCGCGCCAACCTCAAAGACCCTACGGTATGGATGAAGTCGGAAGTTGGGTCCGATGACCGATTCGATATGTAGGCATACTCGCGAGGTCGGAATTTGGGTCCGATGACCTGCCATGTGCAGGAAGGCGAATGTTGGGACTGTGCGTCGCAAGGTGCGCACCAAGGCGCTGGTGCCGTCGTTGCAGTCGAGTTCGGAAGTTGGGGTCGATGTCCTGGTCAGAGGTGCAAACTACACAGGTGTGGGAATCGGACAAATAGCTTATATAGGGGAGGTGTATGCTTCGATGGGTCGACTCCCTGGGTTGAGCGCACCGCGCCAACCTCAAAGACCCTACAGTATGGATGAAGTCGGAAGTTGGGTCCGATGACCGATTCGATACGTAGGCATATTGGCGAGGTCTGAATTTGTGTCCGATGACCTGCCATGCGCAGGAAGGCGGAATTTGGGTCCGATGACCGAGTTGATGGCGTGCCATGCGCAGAAAGGCGGAATTTGGGTCCGATGACCGAGTTGATGTTGATGGCCCGCCATGCACAGGAAGGCGGAATTTGGGTCCGATGACCGATTTGAAGGCGTGCCATACGCAAAAAGGCGGAGTTTGGGTCCGATGACCGAGTTGATATTGATGGCCCGCCATGCGCAGGAAGGCGGAATTTGGGTCCGATGACCTGACATACGCATGGAGTCCGACTCGGGGGCCGATGTTCGATTCGATGACTTGCATTGTGGGTAAAGTCGGAAGTTGTGGTCTTTGACCCGATTCGATGACCAGACTTCGGCTGCTTGAGAATCGGACAAATAACTTATATAGGGGAGGTAGTGTTCTCGAGCATCCTCCCCCCGTGCCCGTTTATGTCGATTGATGCTGGTGCTCGACTGGTTGGAGCGCTCGGATGCAAAAATCTTGCACCAGGATTTATCGATTGTGATGGACACGGCAAGTCTCCTGATTGCTATGCAGGAGCTCATCGTGAATCTCTATGCGGCCTTGGTATGGACTCGACCTGCGGAATGGTTCGGCAATGGTAGTCGCTCCAACACGTCCTTGCAATGGCCACAGAGGTGATTCGACTAGAGCTCCAGTCTAGCTTTTGGGTTGCTTGGCGGACTGGTATAGCCGCGATCGAGTTCCGGCCATGAACGTTTTAGATAGCTCTTGGGCTTTCTGGGACGGAAGTCGGAAGTTTGGGCTGTTGTCCGATTTGATGACCATTCTTCGGATGTGTGAGAATCGGACAAATAACTTATATAGGGGACTGTGTTGTCTCACGCAGCCCCCTCCGTGCCCCTCTATCTCGACCGATGTTGGTGCTTGAAAGGGTTGGGATCGCTCGGATTTATAAACGTGCACCACCATTTGTCGAGTGTGAGGGACGCGGCAGGTCTCCTAAATGCTATGCGGGCGCTCTCTGAGAATCTCTATCCGGCCTCGACACAGACTAGTCTTGCTGAATGGTTTGGCACTGGTAGTCGATCCAACACGTCGTTGTTGTGGCCGCCTAGGCGATTCGATTCGAGCCCCCGTCTAGCTTTTGGGTTGCTTGGCGGATTTTGCCCTATCCGCAAGTGAGCTCGGTCCCTAAACGTTCGAGAAACCCGATTGCTATGCGCCGACTCTCTTTCTTGCGAGCCTCCATCTAGCTTTTGGGTCTCTACGGAACGGAAGTCGGAATCTGGGACCGTTGTTTGATTCGACGAGGCAGACTACGGTTGTGCGAGAATCGGACAAATAACTTATATAGGGGAGGTGTTGACTGGAGCATTCTCCCCCGTGCCCCTCTAACTCGACCAATGCTGGCGCTCGAACGGTGGTAGCGCTCGGATTTTCATTGAGCGCCAGCATTGGTCGATTTAGAGGGGCATGCGAGATTCCCGAATGCTATGCGAGGGCTCTAACGGAAATGTCTATTGGTTTCGGTATGGATGCAATTGCGAGTGGTTCGGCAAAGGTAGTCGTTCCGATGCGTCCATGTCGTGGCCAAATCGATAATTCGATTTGAGCCCTCGTATAGCATTTGGGTCTCTCGATGTGATTCCGCATTCCAGTCCCTTTGGGCACTGCTTGAGCCGCATCCCAGGGGGTTCCCTTCCCAATAATCTGCCTCGCAACCCGATTGCTATGCGGTGAGGCTCCTCGGCCGCCTCGGAACTATCTGTGTATCAGACGCATCGCGGGATAAGGGGTTGGCAACGGTAGTCGCCCCAAGCGCGTCCGATGCTTGGACCATTCCGAGGCGGCCCTGAAGCCTCTTCCGTCTAGCCGTTGGGTCCTTCTCGCCGCATCCCTCGCCTCGCACCCCGATTGCTATGCGGTGAGGCTCCTCGGCCGCCTCGGAACTATCTGTGTATCGGACGCGTCGCGGGATAAGGGGTTGTCACTGGTAGTCGCCCCAAGCGCGTCCGATGCTTGGACCATTCCGAGGCGGCCCTGAAGCCTCTTCCGTCTAGCCGTTGGGTCCTTCTCGCCGCATCCCTCGCCTCGCACCCCGATTGCTATGCGGTGAGGCTCCTCGGCCGCCTCGGAACTATCTGTGTATCGGACGCGTCGCGGGATAAGGGGTTGTCATTGGTAGTCGCCCCAAGCGCGTCCGATGCTTGGACCATTCCGAGGCGGCCCTGAAGCCTCTTCCGTCTAGCCGTTGGGTCCTTCTCGCCGCATCCCTCGCCTCGCACCCCGATTGCTATGCGGTGAGGCTCCTCGGCCGCCTTGGAACTATCTGTGTATCGGACGCGTCGCGGGATAAGGGGTTGTCACTGGTAGTCGCCCCAAGCGCGTCCGATGCTTAGACCATTCCGAGGCGGACCCGAAGCCTCTTCCGTCTAGCCGTTGGGTCCTTCTCGCCGCATCCTTCGCCTCGCACCCCGATTGCTATGCGGTGAGGCTCCTCGGCCGCCTCGGAACTATCTGTGTATCGGACGCGTCGCGGGATAAGGGGTTGTCACTGGTAGTCGCCCCAAGCGCGTCCGATGCTTGGACCATTCCGAGGCGGACCCGAAGCCTCTTCCGTCTAGCCGTTGGGTCCTTCTCGCCGCATCCCTCGCCTCGCACCCCGATTGCTATGCGGTGAGGCTCCTCGGCCGCCTTGGAACTATCTGTGTATCGGACGCGTCGCGGGATAAGGGGTTGTCACTGGTAGTCACCCCAAGCGCGTCCGATGCTTGGACCATTCCGAGGCGGACCCGAAGCCTCTTCCGTCTAGCCGTTGGGTCCTTCTCGCCGCATCCCTCGCCTCGCACCCCGATTGCTATGCGGTGAGGCTCCTCGGCCGCCTTGGAACTATCTGTGTATCGGACGCGTCGCGGGATAAGGGGTTGTCACTGGTAGTCGCCCCAAGCGCGTCCGATGCTTGGACCATTCCGAGGCGGACCCGAAGCCTCTTCCGTCTAGCCGTTGGGTCCTTCTCGCCGCATCCCTCGCCTCGCACCCCGATTGCTATGCGGTGAGGCTCCTCGGCCGCCTTGGAACTATCTGTGTATCGGACGCGTCGCGGGATAAGGGGTTGTCACTGGTAGTCGCCCCAAGCGCGTCCGATGCTTGGACCATTCCGAGGCGGCCCCGAAGCCTCTTCCGTGTAGCCGTTGGGTCCTTCTCGCCGCATCCCTCGCCTCGCACCCCGATTGCTATGCGGTGAGGCTCCTCGGCCGCCTTGGAACTATCTGTGTATCGGACGCGTCGCGGGATAAGGGGTTGTCACTGGTAGTCGCCCCAAGCGCGTCCGATGCTTGGACCATTCCGAGGCGGCCCCGAAGCCTCTTCCGTGTAGCCGTTGGGTCCTTCTCGCCGCATCCCTCGCCTCGCACCCCGATTGCTATGCGGTGAGGCTCCTCGGCCGCCTTGGAACTATCTGTGTATCGGACGCGTCGCGGGATAAGGGGTTGTCACTGGTAGTCGCCCCAAGCGCGTCCGATGCTTGGACCATTCCGAGGCGGACCTGAAGCCTCTTCCCTCTAGCCGTTGGGGCTTTCTCGCCGCATCCCTCGCCTCGCACCCTGATTGCTATGCTGTGAGGCTCCTCGGCCGCCTTGGAACTATCTGTGTATCGGACGCATCGCGGGATAAGGGGTTGGCAGTGGTAGTCGCCCCAAGCGCATCCGATGCTTGGACCATTCCGAGGCGGCCCTGCAGCCTCTTCCGTCTAGCCGTTGGGGCCATCTCGCCGCATCCCCCACCTCGCACCACGATTGCTATGCGGTGAGGCTCCTTGGCCGCCTCGGAACTATCTGTGTATCGGACGCATCGCGGGATAAGGGGTTGTCACTGGTAGTCGCCCCAAGCGCGTCCGATGCTTGGACTATTCCGAGGCGGCCCTGCAGCCTCTTCCGTCTAGCCGTTGGGGCCATCTCGCTGCATCCCCCACCTCCTCGGCCGCCTCGGAACTATCTGTGTATCGGACGCATCGCGGGATAAGGGGTTGGCAGTGGTAGTCGCCCCAAGCGCGTCCGATGCTTGGACTATTCCGAGGCAGCCCTGCAGCCTCTTCCGTCTAGCCTTTGGGGCCATCTCGCCGCATCCCTCGCCTCGCACCCCGATTGCTATGCGGTGAGGCTCCTCGGCCGCCTGGGAACTATCTTCGTATCGGACGCATCGCGGGATAAGGGGTTGTCACTGGTAGTCGCCCCAAGCGCGTCCGATGCTTGGACTATTCTGAGGCGGCCCTGTGGCCTCTTCCGTCTAGCCGTTGGGGCCATCTCGCCGCATCCCCCACCTCGCACCCCGATTGCTATGCGGTGAGGCTCTTCGGCCGCCTTGGAACTATCTTCGTATCGGACGCATTGCGGGATAAGGGGTTGTCACTGGTAGTGGCCCCAAGCGCGTCCGATGCTTGGACTATTCCGAGGCGGCCCTGCAGCCTCTTCCGTCTAGCCGTTGGGGCCATCTCGCCGCATCCCCCACCTCGCACCCCGATTGCTATGCGGTGAGGCTCCTCGGCCGCCTTGGAACTATCTTCGTATCGGACGCATCGCGGGATAAGGGGTTGTCACTGGTAGTCGCCCCAAGCGCGTCCGATGCTTGGACTATTCCGACGCGGCCCTGTGGCCTCTTCCGTCTAGCCGTTGGGGCCATCTCGCCGCATCCCCCACCTCGCACCCCGATTGCTATGCGGTGAGGCTCCTCGGCCGCCTTGGAACCATCTTCGTATCGGACGCATCGCGGGATAGGGGGCTGTCACTGGTAGTCGCCCCAAGCGTGTCCGATGCTTGGACCATTCCTAGGCGGCCCTGAAGCCTCTTCCGTCTAGCCGTTGGGGCCTTCCCGCCCCATCCCTCGCCTCGCACCCCCGATTGCTATGCGGTGAGGCTCCTCGGCCGCCTTGGAACCATCTGTGTATCGGACGCATCGCGGGATAAGGGGTTGGCACTGGCAGTCGCCCCAAGCGCGTCCGATGCTTGGACCATTCCGAGGTGGCCCTGAAGCCTCTTCCGTCTAGCCGTTGGGGCCTTCCCGCCCCATCCCTCGCCTCGCACCCCGATTGATATGCGGTGAGGCTCCTCGGCCGCCTTGGAACTATCTGTGTATCGGACGCATCGCGGGATAAGGGGTTGGCACTGGTAGTCGTCCCAATCGCATCCGATGCTTGGACCATTCCGAGGCGGCCCTGCAGCCTCTTCCGTTTAGCCGTCGGGGCCTTCCCGCCGCATCCCTCGCCTCGCATCCCGATTCCTATGCGGTGAGTCTTCTCGGCCGCCGCGGAACTATACCTGTTATTGCTACTGCATCCTTCGGCTGGTAACCTCCTCTGCCGCCTTGGAACGTTCTCTTTGTCGGACGCGTCGCGGGATAAGGGGTTGGCACTGGTAGTCGCCCCAAGCGCGCCCGATGCATAGACCGCTCCGAGTCGACCTTGCTTTCAGCCTCTCACATGCATAGACCTCTCTGAGTCGACCCTGCAGCCTCTCACGTTTAGCCTTTGGAATCTCGCCTCACAACATGATTGCTATCCTTGATGCATCCCTTGCCTCGAGCCCTGATTGCTTTCTTGGCTGCATCCCTCCTCTCCTCACAGCCCGGTTGTCATCACTGCTTCATCCGTCGCTTCATGCATTCTGGCTGCTGGGCCCTTCCCACCGCACACCTCGATTGCTATCTCTTCTGCATCACACACCCCGATTGCTATCTCTGCTACATCCCTCGGCTCTCACTTCTGCATCCTTCGCCTCACACCTCGATTGCTATCAATGCTGCATCCGTAACCTCACACCCCGATTGCTATGCGGGGAGGCTCCTTGGCCGCCTTGGAAATTTCTGTGTGTCGGACGCACCGCGGGATAAGGGGTTGGCACTGGTAGTCGCCCCAAGTGCGCCCGATTCTTAGACCGCTTCGAGGTGACCTCGTAGCCTCTTTCGTCCAGGCTTCCTGCCTTCAACGCCCTTTTTACACCTCGATTGCTATGCGCGGGCTCGTTGGCGTCTATCACCTCTCTGCGAAGAGTGGCACGATGATTGTTGGGGTAAATCGTAGCAGTCCGATCTCTGGCCTTGGGCCATTGTGAGGGCTGATCGATTTCCTGTGCGCATCTCGTGTTCGCCCAGTAACAGACTCGACGACTTGTAATCGGTCTTGTTCCCGATTGTTCCTGGAGGTAGTCTTCGGAACTCTTGGATTTGACCTGTCACTCGAACTGTCCTCTTCCGAGGATGCTTGTGTGTGTGTGCTTGTGCCATTTCCTTGGCGGTATTAACGAGATATTAAAGAGCGGAGTGAGCGCCTCGCCCAGCTATGTTTGGGGCTCTCACTCCCTTACCCGGTGTGCGACCGCTTTGCACGTAGGTTGCGGAGCATCGCGACTCTTTCGATGTTTGGCGGTTGTCTTCCGGTGATGCGTTGGTCCCGAAGTGCACGTTACTAGCATTTCTGCCATTGTTCTCGATCTTTGGCACGTTCCTTCGTTGCAATTGGATATATATCTCCGTTTATACGCGCAGGCTTCTCCCGCCTATTCAGCGCTGTCCCACTCTCAGCACTCTCGTGGTCTCCTTGGCTTCTCTCTCCCGTGAGCGAGCTCTCTTCTCGAGTCTTTTCCATGTCCCATGGAGGTTGCCTTGCGAAATTCGGGCACACAAACGTGACCGGATAAGAGCGGAATTGCCTATGAGGAGAAGCTCACCTTAGGGAGCAGCAATGCCGAGTGTTTCGACAGAG
>NW_026729342.1:92500-93545 GCF_030272615.1 Cryptomeria japonica
GGTTTCTCGCATTGGCTCTTCCGAGGCCCGGTTGCCACCCTGGCGCGCACGAAGTCGGAAGTAGGGTTAATTGCCCGGGTGCGCACCTTTGCCAGGGTGGGCACCTTACCTGGGCTGCGCACCAGGGCGGGCTCAAGATGGCACGCGCGTTCCGTTTTTTTCACTATCTTTCAAAACGGAAATTTTAAAATCTCCTTTTTTTTTTGCCTTTTCTGGAAATTAGTGAAGGCAGCGCATCAAAGGTGCGCACCTCGCTGCCCACCTTGGTGTGCTCTGAGGTGCGCACCCGGGAGCGCTACGAAGTGTGCTCCAAGGTGCGGCGTGCACGTTGTCGGAGCCCGGTTTGCCCCGGGTGCGCACCTCGCCTGCACCTTGGCCGGGGTGGGCACCTTGGCTGGGTTTGCCCAGGGTGCGCTCCGAAGCGGGGTTACTGGAGCGCCCCCTCTTTTTTTGTCAGAGCGTTTGGTGGGGTTTCTCGCATTGGCTCTTCCCAGGCCCGGTTGTTGGGTGCGCTCCCACCCTGGCGCGCGCGAAGTTGGAAGTTGGGTTAATTGCCCGGGCGCGCACCTTCGCCAGGGTGGGCACCTTGGTGCGCACACCTTGGCTGGGCTGCGCACCAGGGCGGGCTCAAGATGGCACCAGCATTCCCTTTTTCTCACTATCTTTCAAAACGGAAATTTTAAAATCTCGTTTTTTTTTTGCCTTTTATGGAAATTAGTGAAGGCATCGCATCAAAGGTGCGCACCTCGCTGCCCACCTTGGTGTGCTCCGAGGTGCCCACCACGGTGCGCAACGCCGGTGCGAACCCGGGAGCGCCCCGATGTGTGCTCCAAGGTGCGGCGTGCACGAAGTCGGACCCCGGTTTGCCCCGGGTGCGCACCTCGCGTGCACCTTGGTGCGCACACCTTGGCTGGGTTGCGCGGCCTGGTGGGCACCATGGTGCGCACCAAGGAGCGCTCCGAAGTGTGCTCCAAGGTGCGGCGTGCACGAAGTCGGAGCCCGGTTTGCCCCGGGTACGCACCTCGCGTGCACCTTCGCCGGGGTG